>NW_024656581.1:0-394 GCF_008729295.1 Plectropomus leopardus
GTTATTTGGGGGGGTATGTAGCTTTAAAAGGCATGTTTACCTTAAAAATCATCCAAAAATTTTAAAGAAAAAAGCTGAAAACCATTTTGTAAAAAGAAATAACCCAAAAAAATCAAGGAAATAAAAACAACAAAAATTCTTAAAGATGATAAAACAACTTTTAAAGAAAAAAAAAGAATTACAAAAAGTTTTTAAGAAGAAAAAAAAATCACCCCGAGATTTAAAAGAAAAAAAACGCGAAAAATTTAAAAAATCGACAAAAAGATTATAAGAGGAAAAAAGCCAAGGATTTTTAAAGTTAACATTTTTTTAAGTGAAAAAGATCATCAAAATATTTTAAAGAATAAGAAGCCAAAAGTAAAAGAAAAAAAACACCCAATATGTTTAAAAAAAA
>NW_024656582.1:0-427 GCF_008729295.1 Plectropomus leopardus
GGACTCTGACCCCTTCAATGAAGCTTCATGTCCAGCTCTCTCTCTTTCAGTCATACACACTGTGCTATATACACTCACGTCTGGGAGCTCTGTGGTACAAGATATGTCTTGTGTAGTTGGCTTTTGAACAGTTTGGGGTCAGAGAGGTCATCAAACCCTGACAAAGGGTGACCTCAGAAAATGTTGAATCATGAACCACAGGTCGCAAGAGTAAAGTACATGTGCAATTAAACAACTTTGACAACCAGAGATTTTTTTCATGTACAGAGCAGAAATCTTCATCTTATCAATTCATATCTGTGGATAATTCACTTTTTAAATGGGCATTGAGAGCATAAAATCCAGCTCTGCATTATGGAGAAAAATTCAACTTTATCTCAGAAACTCTTATCAAAGATGTCCAATATATATACTGCATATATATATA
>NW_024656583.1:0-426 GCF_008729295.1 Plectropomus leopardus
AAAAAAAAAACTATCTCAGAGAGACATAAAACAATGACAACCTTTCTTTCAGCGGATGTGGTGATCCTGGAGAGTCCTGCACTTCCTGTGACGGAGGGAGACGAAGTGACGCTCAGCTGCTCCTACAGGGAGAGACATGGAAAGAGTGCCACGTCAGATTTCAGTGCTATGTTCTACAAAAACGATGTTTTCATCGGCACGGAGCCCAAAGGGAAGATGATCCTCCGGCAGGTGTCCAAGTCTGACCAAGGTTTCTACAAATGTGAACACCCGAAGAAAAAAGAGTCCGTGAAGAGCTGGCTGAGTGTGAAAGGTGACGTGATGTTCAAATATCCTGCGACCAGACGGCAGTTCAAGTGTTTAGTATTAACCCCGTGAAACCTGGACTGACAACAGCAAATAGGCTCGATTTATTTTATTAAAAAA
>NW_024656584.1:0-426 GCF_008729295.1 Plectropomus leopardus
CCTACATCAGTTCCAATTAGCACATTTTATTTACTGAGCAAACAAGGCCAATAACTGCTGACTGAATGGAAAGGGAAGGACTGGAATGTAGATTCAGCAACAGCTAGCAACTGAGAATGATGGACTCTAGAGTGCTGAAGGTGCTGACAAACTGCAGGAGACGAGGGGACACATGATTCTTGGCTGAGTGGACTCTGGCTAACAGTGCAGGAATAGTAAAGTAGGAAACTTGACCAACAGGCTCTGGGCCTCTAAATGAACCGAAGTAACTGTGAGGTAAATGGAATAATGTTCGGTCCAGGACAGAGAGAACTGAATGAGTGTTGATGTTAATTTTGCATAGTTTTAAATCATTCTCTTCCTAACATGAAAAAGCACTGTGGCGTGTTCTAGCACATGATGAGTCATCCAGTTCACTGCAAAAAC
>NW_024656585.1:0-202 GCF_008729295.1 Plectropomus leopardus
GCCTTCAGGAGGACAGAGATGAGCTCACAGGCTGCCGTTACATAACGAAGGAAACGACAGAGAAGGAGGGAGTTTATTCTGGGACTCTTTTATGGAAGTGTTTGTACTCTTTGTTTTGTTTTTCATTTCAGGTTAATATATTGTACTGAAGAAAGGGAGAGAGAGGTGTTAGCAGAAAACATTTTTAACAACGCCCTGTGGG
>NW_024656586.1:0-1886 GCF_008729295.1 Plectropomus leopardus
TGTTTCTAAATAATTCATCCAAAGTCTGATTAAAGCTGAAACTAACACAAAGTCGTCTGTAGTCTAAAGAAGTCACTTTGCGCTGCTGAATATTTGACTGTTTGTTCATTCAGACACTTTGGTGCTGTGAGGAGAAGCTCTGCTCTGATTGGCTGTCTGTCACTGCGCTACTGACAGACAATCAGCTGTTCGATCTGCCATATTGAAACGGCGTGAAGCACCCAGGACTCGGCTGTCAAACTCTCAGCTGTATTCTGGAGTCAAAGTCGTTCACTTCTTCACGATTGTTCAACACTTCTGCTGTCGCAGTGTTTTGGCGTGAGATTTTCCTCGGTGCCCTGAGAGCGTGAGACACACGGCAGATGAGAGTTGGAAAACCGGGTGAGGAGAGGATTAACAGAATTTGAAAAAACTGAAAAAACCGACATAGGCAATATTACGTCTTAGAGGTTCTGAATGTCAGTTTCGATTACTTTTCGATTAATTGCCGAGCCCTTCAGCTGTCACATGAATGTGGCGTGAAAAGAAAAGACTGACGTGCTTTGAATTCTGACTTAAGCGCAGTACTTGAGTAAATGCTCACATCTGGTGTGCAGGAATCAACGATCAGTGACACAGTTTGATCGATGTTAAGTGAAAACATTGATCCAAAACATCACCTTTAGAATACGCCTTTATTTTGAAACTCTGTCACCTTCAAACAACGGGAGGTAGATGATGGCAACAGCCAGGAGAAAGACGGCGAGGATTTTCTCGGGAATAAATCAGCAGTGTGGAAATATTTGGGATTTCAGAGAAACTACAGGTCAGCAGACGGAGCTCATGTCACATGTTAAGAACGCCGCTGCGAGGCGAACGGCGACGTACCTGCCCTGACGAGCCCTCCGCAAACCTTCAACGTTCAGCTGAAAAAAACATACACGCAGGCTGAAATTCAACTGTGCATGTATATCACGAGACACAGTGACTTTATATTTATTACTACTGATCTTTCATACTGGTATATTTTTTGTGCTTGTTTTCTTTTGATGCAAAATTAGTGAATGCGTAGTAGGAAGTGGTAATGCCATCAAATGGGAACTTAGTAATGTTGAAAATGGAAATGAAAGGACCAAAAAATATGAAAAGTATGTGAATAGGCTGTGAACATCTATGTGCTGTATGCTGCATGTGTTATCTTTATGTTGAATAAATACAAAGTTAAAAATAAAAGTAAAATATGAATATACAAAATGATAATGAAACATATTTTACAAATATGTTCTTAAACATCCCAACAGTACAAAATAAACAGCTTCATTGAGCTTCACCCGAAACTGGCTACAATATTTCAATGCTATCAGTAATGTCAATGTCATTAAAGAATGAAACACTTTCAAATTGTAAAAAGCACTTTTACTTTTCACAAATCTGAACTTTGGTGCAATTCTGAATGCATGGCAGAATATATTTATACTGCAGCATTGGTGCTTTTTATAAAAGCAAAGGACACTTGTTTTAAGGTTTTTTTTTATTTTATTTTTATTTTTAATTATGCGATGCAGGCACGAAACAGGAGAAAGACATTACAGAGACAATACTATGGAGACAACTGACAGTGTGTGTGTGTGTGTGTGTGTGTGTGTGTGTGTGTGTGTGTGTGTCCTCACCCTCCAGTCCCACACACTGACTGTCATGTCATGCTGGTATCCCACGGAGACGATGTAGGAGCTGTTGGTGGAGAACGCCACGCAGGAAACTCCGTACTTGTGAGACTGAACCTCGGCCACCTGACCGCCGCCCACCTCCCACACCCGCACACAGGGCATGTGACCGCTCTGGAACACACAGGTGCCAAAAATTGAATTTTAAATATTTTTAATATTTATAATATATAATATTTTTAA
>NW_024656587.1:0-228 GCF_008729295.1 Plectropomus leopardus
CCCATGTTTTTGAAAGAAATCAAGCCAATATGTTCAGGTTTCAATGGGTTAATGCTTTGTGCTATGTGTTTTCCTTCAGGTAAAATATCATTTTACAGGTGCTTTTCTAGGACAATGACAAAGTGAATTTAAACATCTCAGTATTAAACAAGGTCATTAAAGGGTAAATGTGTCTACCATTAAACACATAACAGACTCTTAAAGTCTATGTCAGATTAATCACAGCCT
>NW_024656588.1:0-272 GCF_008729295.1 Plectropomus leopardus
TAATTGTCCCAGGAAGTGGTCATTACTTTCGTTTTTTCTTTCTTCTTTTTTTTTTTTTTTTTTTACAAATTTCTTTGGGTCATTTCTTCTTTTGCTACTCATTGCCTTCTTCATGTTATTGAAAGAAAAAAGAAACCGAGCCAATTTTCTCAGGTTTCAAAGGGTTAAGTTTGTTTCATGTGGTCATCAAATCAAAAAGCACCACATCTCTGCTCCTCCTTTCCACACTGAGTGAATTAAAGAAGCCTAAAACGGTTCAGTTTCAAAAAGGA
>NW_024656589.1:0-243 GCF_008729295.1 Plectropomus leopardus
TATCATAATGATTATAAATATAGTTTGCTTTACCTTTTTCCATAGCTTTTTGAGAATTTTGTAATAATTCTCTAATAATTTTTGTAACAATTTTCAGGTCATTTTCTTCGTCATCTTTCACAAAATTCTTGCAATTTTTAGGACATTTCTTGCCAAGTTGCTAATTGCTTTCCCCCCATGTTTCTGAAAGAAATAAACCAATTTGCTCAGGTTTCAAAGGGTTGAACAGCACATAATTGTCCC
>NW_024656590.1:0-506 GCF_008729295.1 Plectropomus leopardus
CAGTAAAATAAAACAAAAATGGTAAACTTAAAACTGAAAATCCAAATTTTGCTTTATATAATTTACGTAACTGAACAATATGGCTCCAGTCAGACAAAATGCTTATGTGGGCCTAATTTAACCACAATGTTATAAGCCTTTTTAATTTTTTTAATGCTGGGTATGGGACTGTTCATCATTTATTGGAGGAGAGGTGGTGGTGCAAAATGAGGGAGGCACCCCAAATATTTTTTAATCACTGGGGAGGGAGTTATGCTTTTCAATTTGGCTTAAGGGAGAGGCATTTAGCTTGAAATGGTTGTGTTTTGTATTTATTTTTAAGATCCTTAAAACCCCCAAACCCACATGTGGGTTTAAAAAGTGTTTTTTTTTTTATGAAAACAAACAAACAAAAAAACAAAATCTCTAAGGTCACATTTATAATAACCAGGGACTGTTGAAAACAGTGGGTAATACTGAAGGGAGGGTCATGCATCTGCAAAAATAATGATAATTGGGTATGGGAC
>NW_024656591.1:0-226 GCF_008729295.1 Plectropomus leopardus
ATTGATAATATTTGATTTCATATTTGTATTATTTTAAAATCATGGTAGTAATTAATTCAGGATAAGTGTAATAGAAATATAATTAAAAATAGATTTTTGCATGAATTTTAACTTATTAGTATGTAATTACAGAAAAAGTAGAATTTGACCAAAACAAAAAAAAAACAAAAAAAAAACAACAGTAAAATAAAACAAAAATGGTAAACTTAAAACTGAAAATCCAAAT
>NW_024656592.1:0-256 GCF_008729295.1 Plectropomus leopardus
CAGGTTGTTAACCGCTCGGCACTCGGGCTGTTAAGGTTAACGTGTTAATAAAGAGATAATGCATCGTGTTTAATTCAGTACTAATTTTTCTGTGTTCTCTGCTCATATTCTTCGAACAGCATTTACTCTCTTTTGTCTGGCCTTTGTTTGGCTCAAAACCCCCCTCGCTTTACTCTACCTGTCAAAGCACTAAACTCTGTTTTTAAAGATGCTCTATAAAGAAAGGTATTAATATTATTGTTATTGTTTTGGAGTG
>NW_024656593.1:0-309 GCF_008729295.1 Plectropomus leopardus
CACCAGAACCTGCAGGACACGGACACGGGACACGTACGTTTGACTTTTCCATCCAGGTTGTTAACCGCTCGGCACTCGGGCTGTGAAGGTTAACGTGTTAATAAAGAGATAATGCATCGTGTTTAATTCAGTACTAATTTTTCTGTGTTCTCTGCTCATATTCTTCGAACAGCATTTACTCTCTTTTGTCTGGCCTTTGTTTGGCTCAAAACCCCCCTCGCTTTACTCTACCTGTCAAAGCACTAAACTCTGTTTTTAAAGATGCTCTATAAAGAAAGGTATTAATATTATTGTTATTGTTTTGGAGTG
>NW_024656594.1:0-276 GCF_008729295.1 Plectropomus leopardus
GCAAAGTAATTCACGTTGGATTATTTTTTATGAATAGAAATGGCTCAGATTTTAATGACGTAAGTCGAATCATTTATTTCTTTGTATTTTACTATTTTGTTTTAAAAAAAAAACTCGTGTGAATGTTATTATAGAGACCAAAATATGACAGCTCAGGCCTATCCAGCAGCACTCAAGTCGGCGATCTCCCTCTTTCCCAGGTAGTCTCTCCTTTCTCGTCCACACCCGGAGCACTGCGCATGCGTCACCAGGTGGCCCCGCACCGTTTTTATGGCC
>NW_024656595.1:0-340 GCF_008729295.1 Plectropomus leopardus
GCTTGATTGTGTCTGTTGAGGGATTTCAGACTCAGGATTTTTCAGACAGATCTCGACTCGGATCAAAGATCAGGCGGATCCTCAAAACGTCTGAAAAAGCAAAAATGAATCCATCTAAAACTCAGTCATATTTAAATAAATCTTTCAAAATAATAAGAAATGCTAAAGACATGGGAAGAAGGATATTAAATTTTTTTTACCCTCTAAAATCTAAAAAACAAAAATATCTGTTTTTTAAATAATTAACTGAATGCCTCTTGTATTAATGTCACAGCCATCAGGATGTAAGAAGAGAGGGTTTTTTTTCCCAAAATTTGAAGTAAATCGCAAAAATATATGA
>NW_024656596.1:0-292 GCF_008729295.1 Plectropomus leopardus
AATTACATGTAACTAGTTTCACCTGATGGACAGTTTGGAAAAGATGGATGACCAATAACTCTTGCAGTGAAAACATGGGCACCTGACTCCTGTTGTTAAGATAACAAAAGTCAACTGCTAATTAGAGGTAATTAGCTGAATGCTGAAAGCATCCACAGTAATTACCACAAAAAGAGACAAAGGCGCAAAAAGATGCATTTTGACTTCAAAGGAATACCAAACAACAATACAAAAAACGCAAAACCCTACGAAGTCTTTGTGTATTTCTCCTGTGTAAGGGAGGTGGTGGGGC
>NW_024656597.1:0-1066 GCF_008729295.1 Plectropomus leopardus
TATGGCAAAAATGTCAAAATATGACATGTCCCAAAAACTCCTGGAAATGCCTCAAAACATCATAAATTGACGTGCCAAGAGACGCCATAGCATAGAATTTTACAAAAACGCCCCAAAACACCATGATATTGAATGTCTGAAAAATGACTGAAAAACCAAGGCTATAGTATGGCAAAAATGTCAAAATATGACATGTCCCAAAAACAGCTGGAAACGCCTCAAAACAGCATAAAATAGTGTGCTGAGACACGCCATAGCATAGAATTTTGCAAAAACATCAAAAACCATCCTAATTTTGAATGTCAGAAAAATGACCGAAAAAGCAAGGCTATAGTATGGCAAAAATGTCAAAATATGACATGTCCCAAAAACAGCTGGAAATGCCTCAAAACAGCATAAAATAGCATTCCAAGAGATGCCATAGCATCGAATTTTGAAAACATGCCAGAAAACAGCAGAATTTTGAATGTCAGAAAAATGACCGAAAAACCAAGGCTATAGTAAGGCAAAAATGTCAAAATATGTCATGTCCCAAAAACAGCTGGAAACGCCTCAAAACAGCATAAAATAGCGTCCTGTGACACGCCATAGCATAGAGTTTTGCAAAAACATCAAAAACCACCCTAATTTTGAATGTCAGAAAAATGACTAAAAAAGCAAGGCTATAGTATGGCAAAAATGTCAAAATATGACATGTCCCAAAAACTCCTGGAAACGCCTCAAAACATCATAAAATGACGTGCCAAGAGACGCCATAGCATAGAATTTTACAAAAATGCCCCAAAACACCATGATATTGAATGTCTGAAAAATGACTGAAAAACCAAGGCAAAAATGTCAAAATATGACATGTCCCAAAAACTGCTGGAAACATGTCAAAACAGCATAAAATAGCGTGCTGAGACACGCCATAGCATAGAATGTTTCAAAAACAAACAAAAACACCATAATATTGCAAGTCGAAAAAATGACCAAAAAAGCAAGGCTATAGTATGGCAAAAATGTCAAAATATGACATGTCCCAAAAACTGCTGGAAACACGTCAAAACAACATAAAATAGCGTGC
>NW_024656598.1:0-200 GCF_008729295.1 Plectropomus leopardus
TCACTTTTCAAAGGGAAAAAAAGGAGGCAAAGATTTTTACAGAAAAACAAAGGCCAAAATGTAGTTTTCATGTTTTGTTTTCATTAAAAGTTGCTCCCCTCCCAAAATGAAAATAAAATCGCCAACATTTAAAAAAAAAAAAAAAAAAACACCAAAACTGTTAGCAACTTTGCAAAAATGGCCCGAAAATTATCACGAAA
>NW_024656599.1:0-207 GCF_008729295.1 Plectropomus leopardus
TTTGTATCTGTCTTTGCATTCTCTATTTTGCATTTGCATGTTGTTGTTTTTTGCATTTCATGTAAATTGTCTTTGAGTACTTAAAAAAGTGCTATTTAAGTCCTATCTATTATTATTAGCATTGTTGTTGTGACTGTTATAAAGAATTAAAAAAAAAAAAAAATCAATACAGTCACTTGCATAGACGGAAAGATGTTCTTTACGCAT
>NW_024656600.1:0-277 GCF_008729295.1 Plectropomus leopardus
TTCTTTTAGCGATGTTCCCGATGTGATGAGAGTTGATGGTTTTGTGAAGGGGTGGGGGAGTGAAGTGATCCGATTTACCTTTGCTGTCTTTTTGCTGTGGTTACAGTAAAAACCGTATGTGTTCATTATATTCTTTTCCTCCACCCTGACTTAAAAAAAACACCTATGTCTCACACCCAATATGACATCATAAACTATAGGACCTGTCATAGAGTTTAGCCTAACACTACCATCTGGTGGTCAAAATAATGCAGCCTTTACATGTCAAAGTAAACTA
>NW_024656601.1:0-266 GCF_008729295.1 Plectropomus leopardus
AATGAATGAATGTCCAGACAATGAAGTTTCTTTTAGCGATGTTCCCGTTTATTGCAGAGTGATGAGAGTTGATGGTTTTGTGATGTGATGAGGAAGTGAAGTGATCCAATTGACCTTTGCTGTCTTTTTGCTGTGGTTACAGTAAAAACCGTATGTGTTCATTATATTCTTTTCCTCCACCCTGACTTAAAAAAACACCTATGTCTCACACCCAATGTGACATCATAAACTATAGGACCTGTCACAGAGTTTAGCCTAACACTACC
>NW_024656602.1:0-417 GCF_008729295.1 Plectropomus leopardus
AGCCACAGAAACTTGAACTTTTATACAGAAAGTCTAGAACCATCCGAGTGAATATTTAGTTGCCTTTACTGTTAAATTATATGTTTTAGTTTATGTGTTGCTATTAACTCTCACACTTTACTACTCAACTGTAAAACAGCAGTCTGTAATTTGGGTAAAAGCTGACACAGCATCCAGGATCAACTTGCGGCTGTTTTGCAGAGCGATGCATTTGGACTTCAAAGAAATTTATTTTCATGTTTCTTTATTTCCACCATTGTTTTGAAAGTTATTTTAGCTATCCCTATTCAGCATTTATTGTTTTCATCACTGACCACTAGAATCCTTCCTAAATTTTAACAACATAATATAAAAGATTTTATTTTGTTTGACTCAGGGGCATAAAAAGTAATTGTTCCCCCCAAACTGACCCAACCA
>NW_024656603.1:0-423 GCF_008729295.1 Plectropomus leopardus
TCATTATTTTTTTAAAAAAACATACCCAAAACGTAAAAAACATAAAATAATTATTCGAAAAAATATCTAAACTAAAAATTATCAGTAAAAAATGAAAAAAAACAATAAGAAAGTCAAAATCACTTAAAAACAGTAGACAACTGTGTTCATTATTTTAATAATAAACCACCTCCAAAACTTAAAAAAAACATTTTTTTAAAAGAAATAGGATAAAAACAAAGAAAAAATAGAGAAATCAACCCCAAATTGAAACGAATATTTTAAAAAAAAACACTTATAATACTCAAAATTAGAAGAAAAAAAAACAAAAAACGTGGAGAGAGTATTAATAAATGAAGGAGTGATGAAAATGTCAAAATAATGGACTCAAATTTTTTATGTCGCCATTTCTTCTCTTTATGTGCTCAAATACATTAACATTAA
>NW_024656604.1:0-423 GCF_008729295.1 Plectropomus leopardus
GGAAAGTTAATTCACAATAATTTTAAACATTATAACAACAACAAAGTTTGAAAGAAAACGATCATCAAAACATTTTTTAAATCACAAAAACATGTTTAGAGACAAAAAATGACAAAAAGTATTGAAGAAAAAAAATGGCTCAGCTTGTCCATGTGTCTGTGGTGTCACTGACACACAGGAGGGAGGAGGAGGAGGAGGAGGAGGAGGAGAGATGACTGACCCACTGTGGCATGTGTCCTCCGTCGGGGTCGTGGTGATGATACTGCAGAACCAGAACTGTGGCGATGACCGACAGGCCCACGATCACCATGGTGGTCGCAAAGTACTGAGCTGAAATTCAAAGGTCAAATTATTCAAATGTCAGTTTGTGTTTACTCAGATGACAAATAATTAGGTAAAAATTAAATCACCAACGACCAATCA
>NW_024656605.1:0-323 GCF_008729295.1 Plectropomus leopardus
TGTGTGTGTATCAAAGGCTGACTGCTGTCCCAAAATATCAACACTTATCAAAGTCATAAATGAGATGAATTGAGGAGAAAGGTTGAGCAGAAAACAGTCAGTGAGCAAATGTGCAGCTGGTGGACGGTCACACACACACACACAAACACAAACACAAACACACACACATACATTGACTTTCATCAGTACAATTTTGACTTTTTCAGACTTTTCCACAGGACATCCAGCTTTCCAAGGGTTGGCTACATGTTCCCCTGATATTGAACATTGCATTTGGTGCGCAGAGTGATATGTGTGTGTGATATTAAAGCGGGCTCTAAACA
>NW_024656606.1:0-465 GCF_008729295.1 Plectropomus leopardus
AGATTTTTTACTAGAAAGCTATTATATGAGATTCTTTTTTTATTGGCTGCCAGGAGGTGATGCAGCTCTCTCAAAGCAAATGTATATTTAAAGGGGAGCTATTATAGTACTTTTCTGGTTCATATTTGTATTTTGGGCTTATACTTGAACACATTTACATGCTTTAATTTAAAAATAAAATAAAACACTGGTTGACAAAAAAATCTACTGTCTGTGCTGGAACGCCTGTATTCACCGTCTGTCTGTCCATTTAGCACCCGTCGAGCCATTTATGTTACTGCAGACAATGAATGGCTGTAATGGAGTAAAGAGTAATGCGGCACTTCTTATGCGAAAAAATCACCAATAAAAGCTTAGAAACCAAAATCCTCACAAACGGACATGTTTCAGTAGGAATCTATCCGAAAACAGGGATAAATGAACAATGGCAATGAAGATGATTTGTTTCCCGTATGTTAGCATGTA
>NW_024656607.1:0-318 GCF_008729295.1 Plectropomus leopardus
TGATGAACGAGATATCCAAAAATGAATGCAAGATTATGTAAGATTGGAGGTTTAAGTAAACCTTTAACCCACTGAATCATCAGTTTAATATCACTTTTCTGTGTTCAAGCCTTCGCAGAGTATATAAACCTTCAAACTTTGAGCAAACTGGATTCCTTTCCTCTGAAAACAAGGGAAAAACGGCAAGAAATGTTTTGTAAATTGCAAGAAATTAATAGATTTGGAAGATATTTTTTTAAAAGGTATGACAAAATGTCCAACAGCCTATATAATTATTATTATTATAATCATATACTTAATATAGTTTTACAGAATTGC
>NW_024656608.1:0-1372 GCF_008729295.1 Plectropomus leopardus
GAATTTAATTTCCTGTCAAGTCCAATTATGTCGGTGAAGAAGATGATGTTGCAGTAACACTACCTCATTGAAATGTTTCCTCACTCCTGAAATACATTCATATGACCTACCTATGCCGCAAAACTCCCAAATACTGTGAGATAAAGGACTATTCATACTGCTGATATCCAGAGAAAGCTGACAAATATTGCTTAACTCGTTTCAACACAAACTCGCTGCTACCTGAAGCACGTTAAGAAAACACCGCTCGGCACAAAGCTAACGTTAACTCTTTAAAAGCTAGATCGTTGCAACACAACACGATAACATGAAGTTTGACCCCCATCTCAACAGTCACACCAGCTAACTGCATAGTGACAAAGCTAATCGGAGACTTACTCTTTTAAATGTAGTTCTTCTGCTTTTCTCGGGAGAAATAACACCGTTCAGTAAAAGATAAATTCAGTTGTTAGTCGGTAACTTGCCACTAGTTCAGGTCAGAGGACATGTTGGGAACTGTAGGGCAGCCGATGCCTCTGTACAATGGAAGTAAAGGTGATAGCTACGAGGATAGAACTACACTTCCCGAAGGACTCATAGGAAGGCGACCTTTCTTCTTCGTCTTTTAAAATATTTGCGGTAGAGAAGATGCACCAAAGAGTTTGCTGCCCTCTACAAGACCAAAATGTATCTGCATGCCCCAGTGCTGAAGTTTGTAATAATTAGATAATACATGTTGTTGTAATACTCACTTTAAAAAAAGTTAATAGAAAAACGTCATATTATAGTGTGTCATTAAAATGTCATAAAATAGTATGCTAATGAAAAGTCATGAAAAGTGTTGGTATATGATGCTGTAAAAATGCCACTACAGTATATCATGCCATCAAAAAAGCAGAATAAAATGTTATCCAATTGTATGTCATGAAAATGTCATTGTATAGTATACTGATAATAATTTCATTATAAAAGTCATACTATACTATGCCAAAAAAAATGTTCAAAGATCATAAATAATGTCATCGTATGCTTTCTCATTGAAAAATCATAGTATAGAATGTCACCCAAAAAAGTTTTCAGCAGTTTTTGGGACATGTTGTATTTTGACATTTTCGCCTTACTATAGCCTTGCTTTTTGGGTCATTTTTTCCACATGTTGTTTTATAGTGTTTTTGGCTTTTTTTGCTACATTCTATGCTATGGCGTGTCTCAGCACGCTATTTTATGCAGTTTTCAGCAGTTTTGAGCTGTTTTTGGGACATGGCATTTTTTGACATTTTCGCCTTACTATAGCCTTGCTTTTTAGGTCATTTTTTCAGATCCATCTTTTATGGTGTTTTTGGCTTTTTTTGCAACATTCTTTGCTATGGCGTAACTCAGCACGCTATTTTAT
>NW_024656609.1:0-802 GCF_008729295.1 Plectropomus leopardus
CAGGTAATTTTCCTGTTATTTATAATTTATTGATTTACTTTAAAATCATTTGTATTTTTGGTTTGAGCCATGTGCCATCTGAGCCATGTTTACTGTCTCGATTCACGTTATTTACTATTACAAATTTCAGGTAATTTTCTTGTTCTTTCACTAATTTCTGGGTAATTTCTTAAGTTGCTCATTGCCTTCATCCCATGTTTTTGAAATATAACAAGCCAATTTACCCAGGTTTTAAAGGGTTAAGGACGTGCATATGTAATGATTAATGGGTACTCGGGACACTAGGTTTCAGTTTCAGGATGATTAAACTCCACGTTTACGAGAAACGACTCAAACTCCAGCTGCAGGGAAATAAAAACATCGCACTGATCAAATTTACTTTCCTGACTTTCAAATGTCACAGTCTGTTTGCTTTAAATATTTCCACATCCACACGTTGATTAGAAAGTCTCAGTTTGGAAACTAAAAATAACAGAGTGTCCTCTGATTATGATTATTTTTATTTCACTGTATTGAGTTTTTAGAGAATCTGGAATGTTTGTTTTTAAGTCAACAATTTAATGTGAAATAAACGAAATATTTTGTTTACAACTCATGAAATAAAGCACTGACAGAAAATGTATCTGCACCTATTCAGATGACAGCGTTCATAAACATTTTTAACAAAACTTTTCCAGAATAAAAATAACACAGGGACTGTTTGTTTGCTGCTTTTGTTTGTTTGCTGAGGCAGATAACTATCTTGCTCCGTATCTGTTTGTTTGCTGCTTTGTTCAAGAAAAGATTTTTGCAAAAAACCTAT
>NW_024656610.1:0-540 GCF_008729295.1 Plectropomus leopardus
GTATTATTATTATTTTTAAAAAATTATTTTAGGATGCTTTTTAACATCAGGCAATGAGCACTAGCTCCCCAGCTAAATCAGGTGCACTTACATTTGTTTAAATGTGGATTCATGTACATTGTCCCTTCTTAAATAAATAAATTATAAATCAATTTGAGAGTGCTTTAGGCGTAAGATCAAGATATAAGTCCCTTATACTGTATGTGGGAGCAACTGTACAGGGGATTTCTGGGAGGTGATAGCCAATGATCTCTCAGAGGAATTGCGGATACAAAACTTTCAAATGACCTGCTCAAATTCTGAAGAGATATGCAATGCAATAACACATCTCATGACTCTTGGTTGTACATCATGTGCCCTGTAAGAGCAAAATTTCCATTTCATTTTTGCGTTTGCAAGTTTGTAAGAATTCGGGATGGATTTTACATTAAACTTAGTGATCGATTAACAGATACTTGGAGGAAATGTGGTTGTATAAACAGGTAATAAATTACCAAATATAAAATTAAAATTATTTAAAAATACATATTTTATATATGA
>NW_024656611.1:0-314 GCF_008729295.1 Plectropomus leopardus
AACCTCCGACACGCCGCACATCACCCGAGGACACAGGAGACAAGGAGGCGAGGAGACCGCTAACGTCTCCTCACATCAAAGCTCCTCCCAGCGCGTGGCGAGCTCTTTTAACCCTTTTCTTTTAAAGTGAAAAAAACTGAAAAGAAACAAAAGCTAAAAATGTAAATAAAAAGAAAAATCAGCAAAAAAAATCTATAATGGAAACATGCAAAAGGCATGGCATCATCAAAGCACACTTTTTTCAATTCACCAACATTTTGGAAAAAATGTATTTAATGTTTGTTTTTTTAAGCATGCAAATCAAAAATAAGAAA
>NW_024656612.1:0-820 GCF_008729295.1 Plectropomus leopardus
CCTAATATTAATAAAATTCCTGGATCTAATAATCTGTCCGTACTTATACTTGACAGTTTGATTCCTGCACTTTTAACTAAAATACAGACTTTTTTTTATTTCTTTAGTCAAAAAGTAAATGTTTCCTGATAGCAGTTTTCTTTTTCTACAACCAGTAATATTTGTTATCATCAATATTCAGAATTAAAGTTATAAATAGTTTTGGGGGTAAATAAGGAGCCAGACTGCATAAAGGCGTCAGAATAGAGCTCCTGCATGAACACGGAGGTCCGGGCCCCCAGACTCCTCTGACGGTACAGCGGCCCCTGTGTGACGGTGCGTGGCGAGGTGCCGAGTTTGACGCTGACGCAGCGTCGCCATCCTGCTGAGTCATGATCTGCAGTGCGTCCTCGGTAAATCAGCAGCGGGTGACTCTGCGCCTCCTGCGGCCTTTAAAGACCGGGTTTAATGCAGCGGGACGCCTTTTTATTAAAGACGAGGAGCAGCAGGAGTGGAGTCCGGCGCCGCTCCTGGATCACTCCCCCGCTCTCTCCAAACTTGGAGACAGCGGAGTGTTTTTTCAGCCGACAGTGATGCAGCGCGTGCAGGTGTCACATGTTCTTCACATGATGGAGGTCAGGTTCTTCATATATAGTCAGAGCCCGCAGCCTCAGGCGCAGGATGGCCTTACAAGTCCATGTTCAGGGAGAAATAATCCACCTGATCACGAGTCCGTTATCTGAGGAGAAACCTGATCCTCAGAAATCCTCAGAAATCCCCCAGAATCCTCCTGAAACCTCCGACACGCCGCACATCACCCGAGGACACAGGAGACAAGGAG
>NW_024656613.1:0-200 GCF_008729295.1 Plectropomus leopardus
TGCATCTATTTACATGCATGAGTATATATACACGAGTTAGAACATCATGTGAGATCTTTACAGCTAATCACATATTTCTCAGTGCCTGTCACACATTGAACACAGCAGTAGTTTATTTGGACAAAGTTGTATAACTTACGATTGTTTTGACACAAAATTAATGAAATGACTGCCTCCCATAAAATATATATATATATATA
>NW_024656614.1:0-420 GCF_008729295.1 Plectropomus leopardus
TATTAGGATTATTATTAGTGTTGTGACCTGCAGGAAGTCGATCCTGGCCAAAGCTCCCAGTAACAGACTCATACTGGGCTTCAGGACAAACGTGCGAGGGATCAGCGCCTGAGCGGGAACCACTGACATCACTTCCTGTTCGGTCAGCAGGCCGAGGATCTGAGAGACAGAGGGCCGACGGCCGATTGGTCCGCGCGTACTTTCATACGAACGTTGTCACAGTGAATAAACGTAAATATTTATGGTGAATAATTCAGATCCTCACGTCGTGTTTCTTGATGATTCCCGGAGTGTCGAACAGCCAGTGAGCATCTTTGAGCTCGTTGAAGGTGAACTGGTCAGCTGACCTGATGGGAGCTGAGAGGTCACACAGAGGTCAAAGACAGAAACATCAACATATTGACGAATAAATGATAATAA
>NW_024656615.1:0-544 GCF_008729295.1 Plectropomus leopardus
TGTTGTTGTTATTATAATTATGTAAATTTCTACCCATGTAGAAATGAGGCGACGTTAAGGTTATGTATTTATTTATAATATTTTTTTCATGTCCACTTCAGTTTCTACTGAGACAGTGTAAATTGTCATTCCAATACAATTTCACATCGGTGGCTGTAAGCATGGGTTAAGTATACACTTCATCTGGAGACCTCTAAGATATGTATATATTTGTAAATGGCCCCTGATACCACTTACTCTAACCTTTATATTTACTGAATCTATTATTTATTCATAACTTTTAATTACTGTTAAAAACCGCAACCTCAACAGCTCTTTTGCCAGCAAGAATACCTCCCCACTGTCTCTGTCTCAAGACATTAGTCAAATAAAATATACAAAAATAAGATAAAATAGCTTAGTCTTCCATCTTATTCACATCATAATATTATATTCCATTATGCCATACATTTATACATTAATTACCTGAAAATAGAAAAAACATGTGACATAATTTTAAATATATAATTCTGATAATTATAAATATAGTTTTCTGGACATTTTT
>NW_024656616.1:0-437 GCF_008729295.1 Plectropomus leopardus
GGCCTGGCTGATGTTTGTGACTGCAGTAGCTGAATGAATATTTGCTGAATCTGAATTTGGCATCAAACTTTCGTGTGACGTTTTTAATTAAGTTTGATTTTAACCTGAATGATGAAAATAGAAATGGAGGTACTAAATGACCTCCGAGCTGAGCGCATGAAGATTAAAATCTAAAATAAAGAGTCTGTCTGTCTGTCTGTGACCCCGTCAGGATCTGACTCTGGACCAGAAGACCCCTCTGAGGGTTTTGCACCGGCGGGCGCTGGCCGTCCGTCAGCGAGTCGTCCACAGCATGAACGCCCGCTTCCTGGACTCGCATCACTTCTACCTGGGGCTGAAGACGCAGGCCGGCACGTATCCTCACATCTGTTCGAGTATTTGATCCGTTTCATTGTTAAAATCGACTTTGCTTGTAGTGTATTGAAAATAATTCTTTT
>NW_024656617.1:0-215 GCF_008729295.1 Plectropomus leopardus
AGAAAAGTCACTTGATTATGGTTAGAAAAAGATCCTGTTTTGGCTTTGATTGTTGGCACAATCTAGACTGTACATATAGCAATGTCTCTGTGAAAAACAACTGCTATTCATGGCACTTTTCCAGCAGGGTTCTAGCGATTTATCAGTAAAGAACAACTGCTTTCTACAGCAGTATCCTGGCAGGAAATGCAGTGATGTCTCGGTAAAAGATATCC
>NW_024656618.1:0-447 GCF_008729295.1 Plectropomus leopardus
ATTGTTAAAATCGACTTTGCTTGTAGTGTATTGAAAATAATTCTTTTTGTGTGTGTTTCTGTTTTTTTTTTTAAACCTAAAAACAGGGATATCATGACAAAACCTGGCATTTAAAGGTTTAAAATTCTACAAAAATTAATGAATATTTGATATTTATAATTATGACTGATGTTGGTTAAACAATTAACTCAATGAAAGCAGAAAATAATATTAATGTATAATGTTTTTTAAAGCTTTATTTTGCAAATCGAATTGGTGCACAGAGCGATACGTGTGTGATAAAGAGAGCACTAAGGGTTAAATGGAAAAAAAAAATCGATAAATCTATAGTTTCTGCAAATTTGTAAAATTATTTTAAGATTTTGAAAAATCATGAAATAATTTTATTTAATTTGTATATTGAAAATAATTCATTTTTTGTGTTTTTTTTCCACCTAAAACAAACAT
>NW_024656619.1:0-1158 GCF_008729295.1 Plectropomus leopardus
TATTGGTCATATTTTGGTCATATTTTTGATGAATTACTATATTATGACGTTTTGTCTGGATTTTTGACGACATGCTATACTGTGATGTTTTGGTCAGATTTTTGACAACACACTTTACAATGACGTTGTGATCAGATTTTAGACTCCATACTACATTATGATGTTTGGTCAGGTTTTGACAAAACACTGTACTATTTTCTATTTTTGGGCAGATTTTTGACGATGTACTATACTGTGAAGTTTTGGTCAGATTATTGATGACGTACTATTCTACGACGTTTTAGTCAAATTTTTGACTACATACTATAGTATGATGTTTACGTCACATTATTGACGTAAAACTATTCCATGACATTTTGGTCAAATTTTTGACGTTATAATATGATATGGCGTTTTCGTGCGATTGTTGTCTGATTTTTGACAGCCTACTATGGTATGACGTTTTCGTCCAATGTTTGACAACATACTATAATATGACGCTTTGGTCAGATTTTTGACGACATACTGTAGTATAACGTTTTGGTCAGATTTTTGTCAAAAACGCATGCTGAGACAAGCCATAGCATTTAAAATGCAAAAAAGGACTAAAAACACCTTAATATAGCAAATCGAAAATATGACAAAAAAGCAAGGCTACAGTATGGCAAAAATGTCAAAAGGTTGAAATACAAGGTAATATAACATGTCAAAGAAATGACCAAAGAAACAAGCCTAGAGTATGGCAAAATTGTCAAAATTGGACATGACCAAAAACAGCTGAAAACACCTCAAAACAGCATAAAAATGCGTGCTGAGACACGCCATAGCATTAAAACTTGCAGAAAATGGCTAAAAACAACATAAAATAGCATGTCGAAAAAAATGACAAAAAAGCAAGGCTATAGTATGGCAAAAATGTCAAAAATTGACATGTCCAAAAATCAACTTAAAACACCTCAATACAGCATGAAAACGCGTGCTGAGACACGCCATACCATTAAAACTTGCAAAAAATGGCTAAAAACAACTTAAAATAGCATGTTGAAAAAATGACAAAAAAGCAAGGCTATAGTATGGCAAAAATGTCAAAAATTGACATGTCTCAAAAAAGGCTGGAAACACCTCAAAACATCATAAAATAACGTGCTGAGACACGCCATAGCATTAAAACTTGCAAAA
>NW_024656620.1:0-296 GCF_008729295.1 Plectropomus leopardus
CAAACTGAATATAGGTCAAACAAAACATTTGCAGTCCTATGCTGTCTTTATTTACATTTTACACAACGTCACAACTTTTTTGGAATTGGGGTTGTAAAATAAATATTCAAAGAGGAGCAGATTGGAGATAAAATCTCTGTAAATGAATTTAAAATGAATCTAAATGACTTTATATTGATTTATTGTGAATCTGAATGACTTCAAGTGAATTTAAAATGAATCTAAATGACTTTGTTTAGTTAGGGATATTTTGGTAGATTTCTTTTATACATAAATAAATTATAAATACATTAAAT
>NW_024656621.1:0-287 GCF_008729295.1 Plectropomus leopardus
TATTTAAGTTCAAAGCTCTGAAAGTCCCATCAATATGTTTTTTTTTGGTTTTTGTTTTTTTTATTCCTGGAACACTGACACGTGTTAACCCTTTGAAACCTGAGCAATTGGCCTGATTTCTTTTAAAAAACATGGGAAGAAGGTAATGAGCAGAGCAACTGAAGAAGAAATGACCCAAAAACTAAAAAAAATTTAAATAAATTAAATAAATAAATTAGTGTTTTTAAAAAAATAAAACTAGAAAATTACCTCAAAACTAGCAACAACAACAACAAAAAAACCCCCTG
>NW_024656622.1:0-318 GCF_008729295.1 Plectropomus leopardus
TGTTTACCTGTGTGTGTTGTTTTTGTTGTTTACCTGCATTTGACTGTGTGTTATTGTTGTTGTTTACCTGCCTTTGACTGTGTGTTGTTGTTGTTGTTGTTTACCTGCCTTTGACTGTGTGTTGTTGTTTACTTGCCTCTTACTGGTTGTTGTTTTTGTTTACCTGCCTCTGACTGTGTGTTGTTGTTATTGTTGCTGTTGTTGTGTGGCTCTGACTGTGTGTTGTTGTTGTTGACCTGACTGACTGTGTGTTGTTGTTTACTTGCCTCTTACTGGTTGTTGTTTTTGTTTACCTGCCTCTGACTGTGTGTTGTTGTT
>NW_024656623.1:0-207 GCF_008729295.1 Plectropomus leopardus
TCAAACGCACGTTAAGTGAAATGAATTCTGCGGCTCTCTGAAATGCAATGAGCCACATCCGGAGCAATAATACCAATAAGCCCTGTGGATAATCTCATGACTGACTCAGATTAAGTCATGCACGCCACGCTGAAGGCTGGTTGGTCGCACTTGGCGAGGACGAGGAGGAGGAGGATACAGAGAGGTGTATTTGTTGTTTGCTCTGAC
>NW_024656624.1:0-418 GCF_008729295.1 Plectropomus leopardus
CCTCCACCTCCTCCTCCTCCACCTCCTCCTCTGCTTCCTCCTCTCGGGTGTTCATTCCAACATTTGTCGCCGTATCGACAACGTCCCTGAAGAAAAAAGCTACACACCACCATTTCTGCACGGAGTCTGGGCTGAATGCAGCTCGCACTCCGCAATGTTTTCCTGCGACACACGCGCTGGTGTCGCAGGAGATTTACGTCATTCTGCTTAAATCTGTACAACAGCGACCCCACGTGGTAGATAGAGCGGGAAAAAAGCATGGACAATTTGTGATCAATACTGTATCGATAACTAATGACCATGGTGGAAGAAGTATTCAGATCCTTTACTTATGTAAAACTAATAATACCACCATGTAAAATTCTCAGTTCCAAGTAAGATGGAAAGAACGAAAAATCATTATAAAAAACAAACAAAC
>NW_024656625.1:0-245 GCF_008729295.1 Plectropomus leopardus
CAACCCTGGTAAAAAATACAAGTAATTGTAATAGTTACAGATATGAACTAATTTACAGAATTATTGTAATTTTTGAAGCACTTTCTCGAGGTCATTTCCTTGTTGTTTTAAACTTTCCTTTATTCCTTTTTCTTTTCCTTTTAAAAGCAAGTAATTTTCAGGTCATTTTATTGCACTTTTTTTTGTATTCTTTGTTTTTTTTTGGGTCAGTTCTTTTTTAGCATTACAAATAAAGCATTACAAAG
>NW_024656626.1:0-418 GCF_008729295.1 Plectropomus leopardus
TAAATATATTTTGTAATTTGGAAATATCTACAGTTTTGATTCCTTGCTGGTCATTTGTGCATAATGCTTTGGATTAGCCTACTTGTGTTATTGATGTGCTTTACATTAAAATTTTTCTTTATAATAATTTTAACCACTACTGTTCAAATAGTAGCTAAAAATCATTATATGCCATGAACAATATTCAGTATCCATATTGCTGATAGATAAGTTGTGATTAGTTACAGTCAACAATGAATTTTGAAAGAGAATAATTACCGTGTTTTAAGTGCACTTTATAGTTACTTAAATTCTGAACACACTGAAATGAATGAAAATACGGTGTTTTTTTCTTTTTTTTCAATCTTTTTAGCAACAGTAGAATAATGCAACTGTATAAAAATAGAATATAAATTGCTGAAAGAAACTAAGTACACAA
>NW_024656627.1:0-207 GCF_008729295.1 Plectropomus leopardus
CCTCTGGGAAACGATTAAAAAATAAAGGACACGAACACGTTTGCACAGAACGTTACGCAGGTGTGACAGGTGAGCTAACGGAGCTAACGGAGCTAATGGAGCTAACGGAGCTAACGGAGCTAACGGAGCTAATGGAGCTAACGGAGCTAACGGATCTAATGGAGCTAACACGGGTGACGGGGGTGTTACCTGCAGACAGGCCTGCTG
>NW_024656628.1:0-413 GCF_008729295.1 Plectropomus leopardus
CAAAGTATTGAACTGAATATTAGTTCAATAATATTGCTCCAGCCTGCACATCTATATATGCATATTTTTTTGTTAATTTATGTTCAGCACATTTTTATTGTGTAAATTTCCAGTTATCTAAAGAAAGATATTATATATAATAATTTATTGTCAGTAAAAGAAATGTTTTTTCTTCTTCATTCCTCTGGGAAACGATTAAAAAATAAAGGACACGAACACGTTTGCACAGAACGTCACGCAGGTGTGACAGGTGAGCTAATGGAGCTAACGGAGCTAATGGAGCTAACGGAGCTAACGGAGCTAATGGAGCTAACGAAGCTAACGGAGCTAACGGAGCTAATGGAGCTAACGGAGCTAACGGGGGTAACGGGGGTGTTACCTGCAGACAGGCCTGCTGAGGCGCCAGGTTGGTG
>NW_024656629.1:0-761 GCF_008729295.1 Plectropomus leopardus
TCCATCTGAAGCATCTTGTTACTCCAGGAAAAAAGAAAAGTGTGAGAGTTGTGAAAAGAAGGAGAGGTAACATTAACTGCGCTGTGGATTATGAGCTGCTAATTGTCGGCTAAAGAATAAACAGGGAAAAAAGAGGAGTTTAATTATTTCCCAATTAAGACACTTCCAAAGGTGTTTTGCGTGTATGTGTGTGTTACAAATTCCTTTTAATTAAGGCAGAGACAGAGGTTACTAGTCTATCTTTGTCTCAGTTGTGTTTCATGAAATTTTGCTATTCTTTGTATCTAGACTGTTAAGACTTTAATTGCCGTTAATTATGCATATTTAATTAATACACCTTCGGTTTACAGCTTAGGAACTTTTAAACCTGTTGAGTTTGGATCTTTTTTTGTTGTGAAACCCAAATCAGTTGGAGCAGGAAACAAACAGCAATTAAGAGCTATATATAACTTTTTTTTGATGTATTAGTTTGCTTCTGTTCACGTTAATTATTTGTTTACAGAGAACTATCTCAGAGAGTCTCAGAAAGATATTTTCTTTGCCTTTCTGGTTATATATTTTATTCTTGCATGTGTTTATTCATGTAATGTTGTGAGCTTGCGACTCGTCAAATACCGCCGCTTTGTCAGTGGACCTACATGTGTAAATATGAAGCGCTGTGAGCCTTTCTGCAACAGTTTTGGACGTTCAGGGAAGTGTGTCAATTTTCAAATTTACAGTTATTACGTGCATTGTGTTTTTTTGAAAATACACTCTTCCAT
>NW_024656630.1:0-1191 GCF_008729295.1 Plectropomus leopardus
TGTTGTTAAATTTTCATCTCTGCCTGCGGACAAAATCCAGTTTGCAGAAAGTCACTTTTTCAGAAGTGAAGGAAACAATCTGTTTCCTGAAGCTCGTCGGCTCTGAAATTTTAACGTCTCCGTTTAAACACGAGCCCCTTCAGTTCGTCACTCCGTCACTTCTGACAGTGTTTTCACTGCAGCAGAACCTGATAGAAATCTGAAAACATCTCCGAAAACTCCCACCGCGCCACACTGCAGTTCACCAAAGCAGCTCCACACATGGTTTTTATTTCTGGAGATTTCTAGGATTTTAGGTAGTTTCTTTACAGGATTATAGTACAACCCTCCGATTTTAGGACCTTTCTACAATTTAACGACATTTCTAAAATTTTAGGACATTTCTAAGATTTTAGGATGTTTCTGGGGTTTTAGGCATTAATAAGGATTTTCGTGCATTTTTCAGGGTTTTAGGATGTTTTCAGGATTTTAGGACATTTGTAGGATTTTAGGATGTTGTTACGATTTCACAACATTTGTAGTACTTTAGGAAATTTCTTGGATTTTAGGAGGTTTCTCGGGTTTTACATTTCTAGTATTTAGGAAATTTCTATTATTTCAGGACATTTTTAGGATTTTAGGATGTTTGTCGGATTTTAGGAGATTTTTCAGAATTTAGGATGTTTCAAGGGTTTTAGGACATAATACAGATTTTAGGACATTTCTAGGACTCACTGAGACCCTCCTCATCTGTCTCGGTAATTTGTGCCAGAGGCGGGAGGCCGATACCGTACCGCCTGAGGGGGAACGCGGCTCTCTCACAGTTTTAATAGTTAAACACAGAAACGACGACCGGAAACACGGACGGCCTGAAAAGAAACCTCTCAAATCTTGATCCTTTTCCTTAAAGGTCAAGTGGAACGCTTAACGAGCAATTAGCGTGCAGGAAATGCCAGCGAGGCCGTCAGCTAAACAGCGTCTGAATTATTCACAACCATAACGGAAAGGAAGTGGAGCCATACGCTCTGAGCAGCCAATCGCACGCCGCTAATGTCAAGTGGATTTACATTAGTGAGGGCAAGGAATCATGGGTAGTCACAGTGTCCCCCTGGCCATAAAAAAACCCTGTTTTTTTTAAATTTCGCAAGGTGATAATGTTTCCTGGATGTTTGAGACATCAGGAGCTTAGCAAGGATTCTTTATTATTTATTA
>NW_024656631.1:0-424 GCF_008729295.1 Plectropomus leopardus
CAAAGTATTGAACTGAATATTAGTTCAATAATATTGCTCCAGCCTGCACATCTATATATGCATATTTTTTTGTTAATTTATGTTCAGCACATTTTTATTGTGTAAATTTCCAGTTATCTAAAGAAAGATATTATATATAATAATTTATTGTCAGTAAAAGAAATGTTTTTTCTTCTTCATTCCTCTGGGAAACGATTAAAAAATAAAGGACACGAACACGTTTGCACAGAACGTCACGCAGGTGTGACAGGTGAGCTAATGGAGCTAACGGAGCTAATGGAGCTAACGGAGCTAACGGAGCTAATGGAGCTAACGAAGCTAACGGAGCTAACGGAGCTAATGGAGCTAACGGAGCTAACGGAGCTAATGGAGGTAACGGAGCTAACACGGGTGACGGGGGTGTTACCTGCAGACAGGCCTGCTG
>NW_024656632.1:0-228 GCF_008729295.1 Plectropomus leopardus
CAAAGTATTGAACTGAATATTAGTTCAATAATATTGCTCCAGCCTGCACATCTATATATGCATATTTTTTTGTTAATTTATGTTCAGCACATTTTTATTGTGTAAATTTCCAGTTATCTAAAGAAAGATATTATATATAATAATTTATTGTCAGTAAAAGAAATGTTTTTTCTTCTTCATGCCTCTGGGAAACGATTAAAAAATAAAGGACACGAACACGTTTGCACA
>NW_024656633.1:0-358 GCF_008729295.1 Plectropomus leopardus
GTTTTGAGCATTTTCTTGTTCAAATTTTACATTTTAAAAAAGAAAACTTTTTGTTATTTTGACTTCCTGTTAAAAGAAAAATTTAATATCTAACAAGTAATATACAAAAATAACATGAAACATAACGGAAACTTGGTTCAGATGCCTTTCACAAGCATTTATGCTTTTACATCTGAGAAAATTGGTTGGATTTCTTTTGAAATCATGTGAAAAAAGGCAATGAGTAACTTGGCAAGAATTGTACTGCAAATTGCAATAATTAAATAAATACATAAAATGTAAGAGAATAAAAGAAAAACTACCCACACAAGTTTAATTACTAGAAAAATATTTATTTTTTTATTAATGTTAACATTTA
>NW_024656634.1:0-256 GCF_008729295.1 Plectropomus leopardus
GTGGCATAAAGGACAGTTCTGTCTGTTTTTGTAAAAAAAAAAAAAAAAAAGAGGGGGGCAATAATGTCGTCCAGATGGGAGCAGGTTTAATGTTTGCTTTGTCAGTAACTCTGTCTCTTTTAATAAGAACCTGGATCCTCATCAGTTTTGTTTTTGTGCTGTATCTTTCACAAGCATTTGGAACCTGAGGAAATTAGTTTTAGTTAGGATAAAAGGTAATGAAATGTCTGGAAAATAAAATAAATAAATTATTATT
>NW_024656635.1:0-415 GCF_008729295.1 Plectropomus leopardus
GAAGTATTTCAACCCCTTTTTCAACCATTGCCTCCATGGACCTATTCAGACACATTATATACACAGATAAAAACAAAAAGTGATGGTTGTCCTCTCCTTTTACACAGGGCATCTTTGTGTTCTGCCTGGTCTGGTCCGTGGGTGCCAGCTGTGATGATGCAGGTCGGGTCAAGTTTGATGCCGTTGTCAGAGAGGTACTGGACGGCCCTTTAAGTGAGGAGACCCGCGCCCGCCATGGTATTCTGGCTACTGTCGAAGCTCCACCCAAACAGCTCACAGTGCCTCTGCCCAATGAGGAAACAGTCTATCAGTATCGATTCATTAAAGAGGTACGGCTGCTTTTGATAATTACGCATCTGAGAGCACTTTTTTCAACATTGTGACATGTGGGACTCAATTAAAAAAAAATAAATAA
>NW_024656636.1:0-415 GCF_008729295.1 Plectropomus leopardus
TATTAGTATTTTGAAGCACTTTTTCAGTCTTGTTTGATTGTTTGATTACTTTCTTTTCTTTTTTGTATTAATTTTCAGGTCATTTTCTTGAATTTATTGTATATTTTTTAAAGAAAACAAATACATTTTCTTAACAACACAGGTTCTCAGGCAACTAAGTCTAAGCCCAACAGCCATGCTCCATCATGGCAAACAAAAAGAAGAGCTCAGCTTCCTTTATCACTCCCTTCTTTAAGATCTTTCAACCTGGATTCTAGTTTTTGTGTTAAATTGGGCTGCGGGAAGTAAAAATGCAACACTGCCTCATAAGGCTGGTCATTTCATTTAATATTTTTGTACAAATGACCACAATCTAATTGCCACACTCTGGGGCTTTGTGTAAACCAACCTTTAATATTTTGTTTTTTGTTATTTA
>NW_024656637.1:0-229 GCF_008729295.1 Plectropomus leopardus
TGTATCGTGCCCATTTAACCATAAGTGTCAATAAGTGACAACTTACATTTTTTTTTTTTTTGATTTATTTAATTTTGCATACTGTGCACCATGGGGAGTTTGCAATATCGTTGTGTGCTTGTTCATATCATGATAAAGGTTCATGAGACATTTGCAAGCTTTTTTAAAAGGGACCACATGTAAAAAAAAACATACATTTCAATGGTTAAAATTCACAACAACGTGGGAA
>NW_024656638.1:0-513 GCF_008729295.1 Plectropomus leopardus
ATAAAGACAAAAACACAAATGTGCATAATAGACACAATCAGGAGAGTTCATGAATCATTCAGTTTGCAAATCTTTCAAAATTCATAGGTTGATAAAGAGTATATTTATGTTACAGGATAACTTAATGTTATGTGGCTATCCAAACTGGATATTATGATTTAGCAGGTGAAAAAAATAAAGAAAAAAACATGCTATATATATTTATTCCGTTTCTCCCATCTTTCTTCAAAAGTATGCATTTGGTTCTCATAGTTATCCTTTTTATTTCATATATTTTATTCACACGATCTTTCCATGTATTATCATTTTAGTTGTCATTTTTTTAACCAATTTCTGGTTTAATTATTGCTGCCGTTACTATTAAAAACAAATAGGAGTCTGTCTTCTCATTTTCTTCTGGTAAGAGGAGGTAAACACAGTGGGGTTTTTGGTAATGAAGGTGCCAAAAGGTTTTAGTGATTTCTACTCGTTTTCCCACAAACCATTTCTGACGCTGCATGACTGACTAGAATA
>NW_024656639.1:0-513 GCF_008729295.1 Plectropomus leopardus
ATCATCATCATCATCATCATCATCATCATTATTATTATAGCTAATTTTTTTTATTTTGTCTTTCTTTGAAAAATTAAAATCTAATTTCTCTGACTGATTTTTCCAGATATTATCAGGGATTCTGCAGCTGGGAAACGTGAATTTCTCGTCCTCATTGAACGAATCTCAACCCTGTGACCTCGACAAACTGTCCGAAGGTACTGAATATGATTTTATTAAAGATATTTTGTCAACTCTTATTAATCACTTCCAGCTATTGTTTAAAATATCTGTTATTTCTTAATTTTCTTGTACATTTTACGAATTTCTCGCTAATATCTGCTTCATTTGTTTTCAAGTTGCTCATTGCCTTTTTCTGTTTTTGATAGAAATCAAGAAATTTTTATTATTTTTTTCTTTAATATGTTTATTTTGTCTCATACATAAATGTGAAAGAGACATTATGATGATTATTTTCATAAAACATAATAATTACTATTATTATTGTTGTTGTTATCATTATTGTTAATAATA
>NW_024656640.1:0-792 GCF_008729295.1 Plectropomus leopardus
AGTATCATAATTTTTTTTAAAAATAATTTTTGATATTCTGTTTTTGTTTTTTATTTTTCCATTTTTCTTTCTAATTTTTGGGTCATCTCATCAAGTTGCTTGTTTCCTTCTTTCCATGTTTTTTTTTTTTGTTTAAGAAATCCAGAGCTCACGTTTCAAAACGCTCAGAGGAAAAATCTTCACTGCTCAACAATAAGACATTAAAACCAATATAAAACATCATGGATGATTTAATAACATGGAGTGTTATCAGTTCATGACTGTCACCTGACCGCACGAGTCCCAGCATCCCCGGCGTCCTCCGGCGTCCTCCAGCGTCCTCCGGCGTCCTCCAGCGTCCTCCGGCGTCCCCCCGGCGTCCTCCAGCGTCCTCCGGCGTCCCCCCGGCGTCCTCCAGCGTCCTCGTCATGTTAAACGTTTGTTCTGTAAAGTTCTCCAGAGATGACGTTTTTCTGCCGGTCGACGCTGAAGTTGAATTTTGGATCATTGCAGAAAATAAGCTTGTGTTTATTTTATTTTTTTAATTAAATTGTTCCCTTCAAACACCAGAAACAGCAGTAATAAAACTTTGACATGGATCACTGACTTGCTCCTAATAATGACAAAAGAAGACACCATAAATACAATTTAATAATCTGAAACATTTACACAATCCAAACAAGAGACCGTTAATACTGAAGAGGACCCCTACACACAGAATCATGTATGAATATAGTAAAATAAGAGGCATGTAAATTATATTAAAAAAAAGACAGTATGATAAAAAACTGTAAAATAAGAATTATGAAAAAT
>NW_024656641.1:0-1251 GCF_008729295.1 Plectropomus leopardus
AACAAACAAACAAACAAACAAACAAACAAACAAACAAACAAACAAACATCATCATCAAATAAGCAGCATCACCTTTAAACATTTGGCAACACTTTTAATAATTCTGCATTATTTCAGAATCAGAAACACTTTGTTGATTATTGATTATTAGTCGTCCATGAGATCGATAACTGATATTTGGAACTGATCTGCGTTTACAATAAACATGAAAATATTTCTGCCAATATTGAGAATTCAGAATAAAACTGCAACAGAAAACTTTGTTAAAATGTCTTTAAAGCAACTTTTTTATAAAGTGGAGCTTTAAATGAAAACTGGATGAAGGAAAATATCTCACTGATGTTTTAGAGTTCGTCCCACGCCGACTTTCTTTACACTTTCTAATTTTAAATTTATTTGATCTGCAGTCATTAAAATAAAACACTGATACAGAAAGTCAGCAAAATGCCAAATATCTGCCAGATAAACAAAACAAACCCAAAAAACACTAAATCAAAATAAAATGGCCAACCTGACGGATCGCCAAAGCCTCCGTGTTTGTTTGTTTGTTTGTTTGTTTGTTTGTTTTTGACTGATAACAGAGTTGCAGAGATGCTTATAAATGATGAATGATGAATGTCCGCCTGAAGAGGGATCCCTCCTCAGTCGCTCTTCCTGAGGTTTCTAACATTTTTTCCCTGTTACGGGTTTTCGGGGAGTTTTTCGTACGTGATGTGAGGGTCCGAGGACAGAGGGATGGTGCCTGCTGTAAAGCCCTCTGAGGCAAACTGTGATCTGTGATAATGAGCTTTATCAATAAAACTGAATATCAATATGAATATAAATAAATCAAGATTTCTGCTAAAAAAAGGCAGAAAAAAACACGTTTGTTCCACATCAGAGACAACAAACTGTTGTTTATTCTCCTGTCAATCAGCCCTCAGTGACCTCTGACCTCTGACCTCTGACCTGAGGCTGTCAGGTGACGTACCAGACCGACGTTACTGAGGTCAAACAGGCTGAACGGACGTGAGGAGACGGCTTCAGTCTGGATGAAGTTCTTCAGGACGTCAGAGGACGTCGTCTGGATGTAACCATAGTCCTGTAAACACACACACACACACACACACACAGTATTTCCTGTTAACGTTCGTGGGTTTTTAAATGTCGACCTCTGATGTCGTGACTCGTCCATCATTAACCCTTCACACACACTCGCATCGCTCTGCACACAAAATGAGCTTTTCAAAATCAAGCTTTAAAAAATATGAC
>NW_024656642.1:0-331 GCF_008729295.1 Plectropomus leopardus
TGCAGTTATGTTGTGTTCTTATCTGTTTCATTTAAGTCACCTGTAGCCTTACAGGTCTTTCTTTCTTTCTTTTTTCTTTTCTTTTTTTAAACAAGATTTCAGGTTATTTTCTTGTACTTTTTACTATTTTCTTGCAATTTTTGGAGGGTTATTTATTCTTTCATTGCTAATCACCTTCTTCCCATTTTTTTGAGAGAAATCAAGCCAATTTTCCCGGGTTTCAAAGGGTTTAGTCCTTTAATCTTAGACCTATATTCAGTATATTTGCTTAATGCGGTAAAAACAGGCTCACACATTAGCGCTCTCTCCCTCTCTCTCTAGGCAACCAGGT
>NW_024656643.1:0-509 GCF_008729295.1 Plectropomus leopardus
TTAAAAAGAAAAGAAAAGAAAATAATGACAGTCCAACCGCACAAATGGAATATAGGACGTCAGACCTACAAGCGCACACATACAGAGACCCTGAAAGCACGTGTTTAACCTTAAAATGTGCAGAGCTTTATTTTGTCTGACCGCAGTTAAAGAAACCGTCGCTCTCGTGATGAAACGTTGAGGATCAGAGTTTAGAGTCATTCAGAGCACATTTTCTGTTCTCCCGCTGTGAGGGAAACATTCACGGACCAGATATTTATCTTTTGTCAGCTCGAGCGGCTTCATGCTGCCTTAAATTATGAGTGAAACAAAGATCGTCTGTTTTACAGAGCATCGTCTGTTAGAAATTATGTTGGATATGTTTTTACTTTTGAAATTATTGATCTTCTGCACTGACGTTTTAGTTGTTGTTTTTCGAGGGAAAAAAGACGATTATGAATTATTTCATTCATAAACGTGTCGTGTGTGAGGTAATGTCTACGTCACTTCCGTTTATCCTCTGCCATCTC
>NW_024656644.1:0-816 GCF_008729295.1 Plectropomus leopardus
AATATCACAAAATCTAAAGAGGTCAGAAATTCATTAATCTCTTTATAAATCTTCCTTATCATCTTATTTTCATCTTCATTTTTTTATTATTATTTTTTATTACAGGGCCAAAGTAAATCTAACATCCAATTACTATTACTATGAGAGGTTTATCTCATTTACAAAAAACTGATAGCACTGCATCACTTTGCCACAGATGATAAAAATATAACTCTTAATTTTATTATTGAATACTAATATTAAAATGTGTCTGACAACTCACACCAAAACGGTCTAGATTATAAACAGCACTGAAGGTAAGAGGTAAAATATGTAGCTCTGATTTTTGGGGTGAACTGTCCCTTTAACTACCGAATAAACGGATTTACTGACTGAGCAGTTCAGATATTGATCCATATTCAGAAGAAGTGATCGCATTTATTCTCAAACAACAAAAGACAGAGTGAGAAACACACACGTACAGTACAACGATCGATTGCAAATAACATCACAAATTACAACTCTAAGTAGTTAAACTGTGACTTCAATCAATGAGAAAATATTTCTCCCCAAAAAACAGTAAAATGAGCAACAAGGCCCAATGTTTGTATTATTGTATTGCTTTAACCCTTTAAAACCTGAGCAAATTGGATTGACTTATTTCATAAACATGCGCAGAAAGCAACTTAACAAGAAACAGCCCAAAATTGAACAAGAATATTGTGAAAAAAAGAATATTACCTGAAAATGATACTAAAATAAAAGAATAAAAAACAAGAAAAAATCTTTAAAAACCCACATCATTTTTTTTTCTATGACATAGTTTAAAAAATATTA
>NW_024656645.1:0-415 GCF_008729295.1 Plectropomus leopardus
GAGACGGGGACAGAGAGACAGGGACAGAGAGACGGGGACAGAGAGACGGGGACAGAGAGACAGGGACAGAGAGACGGGGACAGGGAGACAGACAGGTTGAGGCCGGTGCTGTGGTGGTGCGTTCAGGGTCTGGCTGAATTCAGAGTTTCTGAGCACGGCGCTCCGACTGAGCGAAGTGTGTTTATCTCTGAGGTTCATCGACCTGCTCTCTCCTACATTACTCAGGTTTAATCAGAGACACGCGTCTCCTCCAGACGTCCCCGTGTCCTCTGATCAACGTCCGCCCTCGGCGCTCACGGTGAGGACGGACGAAGAAAAGGTCAGGGTTCACATTTTAGCCAAACGTGTCAGACTTTGAGGAAACTTTAAAGACTGTACGCTCTCTGAAACGCCCATCGATGCTTCCTGAGTGTTG
>NW_024656646.1:0-410 GCF_008729295.1 Plectropomus leopardus
AAATAAATGAAAAATTAACATGATGAAGGAATAAAAAGGTGAGAAATGACAAAATAAAACTGACATTTTGAAAACCTTATATCTTTAAATGAATACTTTACTCCCTAAATGGACATTTGTATATCAGTTAGTCACCCTGTGTTTAATTGAATTTGTCATTAAAATGTTGGTGTTAAAATTGTGTTAATTATTATCTTATTTTATCTTAATTTTACTAGCTTTATCAGATCCATCTGAAGATGTATTCTATGTATCCTATTCCGTTTTTATTTTATTACGTCTTTTTGTCTTTTATGTGTTTCTGATGTGAAGCACTGGGTGCATTTAGTTTATTTTTGTAGTTGGGCTGCATTTCTTGTATGAAAGATGCTATACAAAGAAAGTTTATTGTTGTTGTTGTTGTTGTTGTT
>NW_024656647.1:0-223 GCF_008729295.1 Plectropomus leopardus
TGCATTTATATAGTGACCAATATAGCTATACTGTTTTTCTTTGAAGGCTGCAAATGTTTTTCTTTCTCATCATCCAACTGGGACATGTTCCTTGTTACGTGTAAGTGTCACATCTGTTCAACCCACAGAGCATGTTTGTAGCTCCGTCTACAATTTTAAAGTCTTCAGGAAATTAAAAATACATATTCCAGTTTTAATTTTGTGTCTCTGTCTTATGCCAAAT
>NW_024656648.1:0-360 GCF_008729295.1 Plectropomus leopardus
AGGCATGTGTGAGATCTATGCAGCTGTACAGGCTGCTGTGAACAGACCTGAAGGAATAACAACTCTTATATTGGGATTTTACTTCATGCAACAGCAACTTTTTGGTTTACTGAAAATGACAGGAAGGCCGATACATCACTTGCTAAAGTTAATGAAAGAAAAAGAAAATGAAAGCTGCTAGTCACATAAAAGTTGACTCTCTAATAACAGCAGGTTGAGGTCGACATGAAAAAATGCAGATCGGAGAAAAAACAATAATGGATAAACTCCTGCTTTGTGTTAATGTCCCAACTTTAGACTATATGGACGACGTGAAAGCTCCGCAAAAGTGAAGCAAAAACATCTCGATCTTAATTAGTT
>NW_024656649.1:0-409 GCF_008729295.1 Plectropomus leopardus
AGTCCAAATGTTTGACATGGTTAAATTTGTTTGATATGCGTGTCCGTCTGCACCTCTGGTAATTTCGGCAAACAGAGCTGATGGGATAATTTGCAGGTGATTTGGGGTAGCTCTGGGTTTTTTTGTTTGTTTTTCCTCGTCATGTGCGCACCACAGTAACCGGATTAGGTGCTCGGTGTGCGCTCCTTGTTCATTATTTCTTCAAGGGAAAGGGGTGCTGCAAAACAGGTTAGGCATTTTTCAAAAACCTTTTTTTAAAAAGAGCACCGGGATGGACTTGTGTTTTTAATTTTGGCTCAGGTGAGGGACATATAACTTGAAAAGGTAGTGTTTTATATTTATTTTAAATATAAACAGTTTTTAAAAAATGAATAAATGGAAATGGCTTGAAAAAAAGCAAAACATGTAA
>NW_024656650.1:0-581 GCF_008729295.1 Plectropomus leopardus
ATATAATGATACTTCTTTTCAACTGAAACAATGAGCTACATCTCATCAAAACGAGCCGCCCTCCAAGCTGGACAGATAATGTCCTCAGTAACTCTCCTGCCTGTGGGCACATGGTGAGAGAGGAGAGGGAGAAGAGAGGCGCTGTGCTGCTGCCAGAGCCATTGAGATTACTCTGAGCAGTGAGTTGCAAAAAGCATCTTAAAAGTCACAGAGTCTAGTGAGCACCAAGTCACCAAGTGTTTGGTGTGTCTGTTCACAAAATGCCCACAATCTGTTTTTTTCTATTTTGTAATTGTGTAAGTGTGCACGCATACTATAGCCTACTCCTTATAGAAAACTCAAGCGGAAAAATTACTGTGTGTGCGTGTACTATACCCTACTCCTTATTAAAAATATCTGCGATTTAAATCTATTTAAACCGCAGTGGTGCAGACTGAGTAAAGCATGTTTTCACTTGCGTCCATTATGTAAATATGCCAGTGGTCTAATGTATAACTGCGGTGGTTATTTTAAAGGCTGTTAAAAATCTAAAAAATAAAACAAAACAAATTAAAATAAACCAATTAAGATAATCGCATGCT
>NW_024656651.1:0-277 GCF_008729295.1 Plectropomus leopardus
CAACAATGTACACTCTGCAAACCGTTTCTTGCAAGAAATGATTTCTGTGAGGCGCAGGGGCTTTTTTACTGAAAAACTGCGTCTGTCACCTGGGGGGGAAATTTGCGGGGGGGCGGGGGGGCGTCCCCGGGGGGGCTGGGCGGTGACAGATCTGAGTACTCTAGATCAAGGTGATGACTCATCAGCAGGCTGTTTTCTGATTGGATGAACACTTTAACTTCCACTAACCAACATGTATGTTCTACTTGCGTGCTCCTGTAAGCATGTCGTGAGAGAC
>NW_024656652.1:0-459 GCF_008729295.1 Plectropomus leopardus
ACACACACACACACACACACACACACACACACACAGCGCCCTCTGATGGACTCAGGGAAACAACAACAACAATAATACTTTTTTTACGAGTCAGCGAGTAAATCTGTCTCTCGGTTCTCTGTCCGTCTTTCTGTCCTCAGCAGCGGTTGAGGACGAGTTTGTCTCAGAGCAGAAATCCTCGACGCCGACGGCAGAGCGACCAGGTACAGAGAAAAGTTCACTCCACAATAATTCTGCAAACTTTTTATTTTACTGTTGAGTTTTAGTTGTTTGAAGTCGGTCGTTAACCCTTAAACACCCGAGAGCCTGGAGATGGTTTGTCATTTTAACTTTGTGTTGTTTAATCTGCTGTGAAATGTGAAATTACGTTACGCTCTTTTTAAAAAGTGTAATCATAGCTATAATAATAACTACAATAAGATCAGATATAATAAATGGTAAAACTTACTTAAATAATAA
>NW_024656652.1:558-1315 GCF_008729295.1 Plectropomus leopardus
AGGAAGAGGAGGAGGTGAAGGAGCAGGAGGAGGAGGAGGTGAAGGAGCAGGAAGAGGAGGAGGAGCAGGTGATGGACGAGGAGACGGAAACAGTCCAGTTGGTCAGAGGAAGCTGCGTTGCCGTGGCAGCAGCAGGTGCTGAGTCAGCAGGTGTGTCAGGTGAAGACGAGGACGGTGAGGAAGACGAGTCCATCTTCATCTCTTCTTCATGTGAAACTCTGTCTGTCCTCTTCATGTCTTCTGTTTGTCCTCCAGCAGGTGAACCGGAGCAGCAGTCTCACCTGCGCACAGGTAACACACACACACACACACACACACACACACACACACACAGCGCCCTCTGATGGACTCAGGGAAACAACAACAACAATAATACTTTTTTTACGAGTCAGCGAGTAAATCTGTCTCTCGGTTCTCTGTCCGTCTTTCTGTCCTCAGCAGCGGTTGAGGACGAGTTTGTCTCAGAGCAGAAATCCTCGACGCCGACGGCAGAGCGACCAGGTACAGAGAAAAGTTCACTCCACAATAATTCTGCAAACTTTTTATTTTACTGTTGAGTTTTAGTTGTTTGAAGTCGGTCGTTAACCCTTAAACACCCGAGAGCCTGGAGATGGTTTGTCATTTTAACTTTGTGTTGTTTAATCTGCTGTGAAATGTGAAATTACGTTACGCTCTTTTTAAAAAGTGTAATCATAGCTATAATAATAACTACAATAAGATCAGATATAATAAATGGTAAAACTTACTTAAATAATAA
>NW_024656653.1:0-1569 GCF_008729295.1 Plectropomus leopardus
TGTGTGTGTGTGTGTGTGTGTGTGTGTGTGTGTGTGTGTGGTCACAGGGTCAGATGTGGGTTTAAGGTGGACTGACACTCAGCAGTCAGTCTGGCAGTGTTTGTCTGTAGCTCTGCTCTGACAGTTGACAGTTTTAATCTGAACTCAGGTCAGTTTTATTGTTTCTGAGCTGCATGAAAACCAGAATATCTGCTATAATTTCTGCTTCTTTTCCTCATTTCAGTAGTCAGCTGTCTTGTGTGTGACAGGTTGTGCAGGCTGCTGCACAGCGGTCCATAGTGATGCTGCACACACAGATTAAGACTGAGGAATGTAGCTTTAAAATATTACCCCGATATTTTAAGGCTATATTGCAATACACAATATGTATCTTGATATCTTTAAATGTTCTCAAAACCAATGTTAACTACTAAAATATCAAATCAATAAATGAATTGTGTTTACAGTAAAGTTAAATAAAGTAGCTGCTGTCATACAATGAAGTTAAATACACTGTTGTAATAACATTTCATAAAATACGGTTATACTTAAAAAATGAAGTACTTTTACAATGACATTCTATAAAGTATTGTTGTAATTAAATAAATCAAAGTGGGGAGAGAGAGGGAAGCGAAATGCCGGTCAGAAAGTTTCACACAGCTGATAACCGCTCTGATAAACCTGAGCTCAATATTTTAACCCTTTGAGACCTGAGCAAAACATGGGAGGAAGGTGATGAGCAACTTCACTTAACTTAACAAGAAATTACCCAAATATCAAATATTACTATTTAATTTGAGGAAAATGGAGTTTATATATTTGTCATGATTAATGTCTGACAGAAAATAAATATTTAAACCAAAATTAACTTCATGATAACTTTGTCAAATTTTTTTGAGGTTTATTTATTTGCCCCCCAAAAATGAAAGAAAACAAAAACACCGAACATTTTAAAGAGAAAAAAAAGCTATTTAAACAAAGGTTTTCCATAGAAAAAAATGCCAAAAAAAGAAAGAAAAGGTTAAAAAATAAAATCAAGAAAAAAATCCTCTATTCTATTTTATATCAGTAATTAATCATCTTAAATATTGCTGACTGAATATTAGCAGTGAGAATCACCAGAGTCCCCACCACAGCATATCACGAGTCTGTGGTCACGATACAACATTATTACAGTTTTTTACATAATTTTTTCATTATTACATTTTTAAAGTAGTATGGGTTAAAATGCAATAAATTGGGATTTATTGCCATTTTCCATCCGTTAATGATGTCCTCGAAGGAAAACTGTCCGTTTTATGGGAAAAGATAAAGGTTTCAGTTGTTTCTTCTCACTGCAGCAGATGGTTTCTTTTCCACTTGGCTACCAAAGGTTCATTTGTACTTTAATATTAACAATTAAAAACAGGGAGGAAAAAAAAAGATTCTTGGAACTCCAGGACCCAGAATGCTGTGCAGGCTGCAGGCGGGGGCTGCTGGTCAGGGCGGTGTCAGCAGCTGTGAGCGGCAGATAAAAACTTTGTCCACATCAGCAGTAAAACACAGCAGGATGGACGCCCTCTCAGGCCCCGCCCCTTTCTTAGAATAACA
>NW_024656654.1:0-366 GCF_008729295.1 Plectropomus leopardus
GTGCTATAAAAATAAAGTCTGAATAATTGAAATAATCTTCTCTTCACTATTTTAGGTGACTTCTGCTTCTAGCTTTACGTTTGCAACAAAATTAATTCAAGTTCCACAGCAGCATTTTAACCCTTTGAAACCTGGACCGACACTAGTTTTCTTTTGCTGCATTTGGGCGCCTTTCACAGTTGTTTTGATTGTTGTTTGGAAGAAAAGGCAAATGGCATGAAATCAAATTGCAAAAAAATAAATAAATAAATAAAGATGGCCGTAAAATGACCTGAGAATTGGCTTTAAAACGGAGAGAATTGTTACAAAAATATTAAATAACTAGAAAAAATACCAAGAAAATTAAATTCATAATTATTATAATTA
>NW_024656655.1:0-226 GCF_008729295.1 Plectropomus leopardus
CTGACTGTGACTGACTGACTGACTGTGACTGACTGACTGTGACTGACTGACTGACTGACTGACTGTGACTGACTGACTGTGACTGACTGACTGACTGACTGACTGTGACTGACTGACTGTGACTGACTGTGACTGACTGTGACTGACTGACTAACTGTGACTGACTGACTGTGACTGACTGACTGACTGACTGTGACTGACTGACTGACTGACTGTGACTGACTGA
>NW_024656656.1:0-393 GCF_008729295.1 Plectropomus leopardus
TCAGTATCTCAGCATCCCAGTATCCCCGTATCCCCGCATCCCCGTATCCCAGTATCCCCGTATCCCCGTATCCCAGCATCCCAGTATCCCTGTATCCCTGTATCCCAGTATCCCAGTGTCTCAGTGTCCCAGTATCCCAGTGTCTCATACTGGTGTCCCCGCTGTGTCCAGTCTCTCTCCCAGCAGAGACTCCTCACCTGGCTCTCCGTGTTGGAGTACTTGGAGGTTTTTTTTGGAGATGGGAGCCTGTAAGCTGTGGGGCGACGCCGGCCGCTGGCTGGTCATCGGACTCATCCAGATTTTTAAGTACGTCTTGTTCCTCCTCGGTGACCCGGCGTCCACATACTTTTGACCATGTGGTGTATGAGCATTAACAGATCTCTGATTCACAGA
>NW_024656657.1:0-432 GCF_008729295.1 Plectropomus leopardus
GGAGGTGAGTTTGTTCTTTGAGAACATATTTGAAACATATTGATAATGTATTGATGACATATTGGGAGGATTTTGGTAACTGGCCTCTCTGCTGGTGCTGATGATGGTCTCGGACTGGGAGTCCCCCTGTCTCGGACTGGGAGTCCCCTGGTCTAGGACTGGGAGTCCCCCGGTCTCGGACTGGGAGTCCCCCGGTCTGACCTGAGATCAGACTGAGATGTCAGATCCAGAATCAGCTGTGGACCAGATCTTTGTGGTCCTGATGACACGGGGACATCTGAAATTTACCCAAGTACTGTACTCAAGTAGCTCACGAATTTGAGTATTTTGTTTTCATGTCACTTTATACTTTTACTGCACTACATTTCGGAGGGAAGTATTTTTACTTCACTACATTTATCTGACGGCTTTAGTTACTTTACAAATTAAGAT
>NW_024656658.1:0-532 GCF_008729295.1 Plectropomus leopardus
TCTCTTTCTTTCTTTTATTTCTCTCTGCTCCCTGGTTTAGATTATGATTCATATTAGATTTTTAAGCAAAAGTTCCACTTTTTCTTTATTTTAATCGTAAAATGTTTTCTTCTGTTTGCTCTCATAGGCTGAGCACCTGGTTGCCAGCTTCTTCCCTCAAAAGCTCCTGGAGTTGGATGATTTTCTCAAGGTAAGTGGCTAGCTAAGTGGCTAGTGTCCTAGCTGATGTGGTGACACTAGTAAGCGATATAGCCATAAAATAATAATTTTTTAAGGTATTTTTGTGATAACAATATTCTTCAGGATATGACAGAAATACTGAAAATATTTTATTATTTATTTCAAGAACATACAATTGAAACAAAACAAGTGTTATAGTTGTATATGTCAACACAAATGTGGTTTATTGTTTATTATAAGGATCTCTATTAGCTGACGCCTAAGCGACAATCTAGTCTCCCTGGGGTCCAAAACAACATAACATTACATTACAAAAACAACATTAATAATGATAACAATAGTAATCAATAAA
>NW_024656659.1:0-212 GCF_008729295.1 Plectropomus leopardus
GAGCCACAGGAGCGTTTCCTTAGAAATAGATGTTCAAAGTTGGAGTGTGTCACTGAGCAGGTGTAATTTCAGGCACAATAGCAGAGTGAGTGTTCAACACAGCTTAGTCAGGGCACATCTTTCTCTGAGCCATGTCTTCTATGTAGTCGGACCATCAGCTGTATTAGGAGGATTAGCAAAGTTTCCCGCATATCAAAAAAAAAACATCAAAA
>NW_024656660.1:0-372 GCF_008729295.1 Plectropomus leopardus
ATTCTCACTTCCTGTCACGTTTTTAAGTTAAAATAAAAAAGTCTCAATGGATCCGCCCTCTTCCTGCGGTGCCGACTGTCCCTTTAACGCTGCAGGACGCTCGTCTCAGAGGACACAAATCTGAGGTCTCACGCCCCAAACGTTTGGTTTGGTTTCAAAGGGACATTTTTGTACAATTTCCTAAAATTTCAGCTACGACAACCTCGAAAAACTGCAACAAATTAACACGATCCAAACAGAAAACGTTCTCGGGAGCCGTCTGAGGCAAATTCATAAATATAACTGATTTGATCATTCAAAAATGGAATATTTTATACGGTTATGAGAATGCCACAGTTCGGTTTTAAAATAACGTTTTTGTACAATTTCCTA
>NW_024656661.1:0-353 GCF_008729295.1 Plectropomus leopardus
AAAGAAGCATCAAAATAGAGCTTGTTTATCAAAAAAGATGCCAATGGGGGATCCCCCACAGCCTCAGACAAACCTAGAAACGTCCTAAAATCCCAGAAACGTCCTTAAACCCTAGAAATATCCTAACATCCCAGAAATCTCCTAAAATCCTAGAAATGTCCTAAATTCCTAGAAATGTCCTCAAACCCTAGAAACATCCTTACATCCTAAAATTTCCCAAAATCCCAGAAATCTCCTAAAGTCCTAGAAATGTCCTAAAAACCACGAAATGTCCTGAAATACTCAGTGTCCTAAAATTCTGGAAGTATACTAAAAGCCTAGAAATGTCTTAAAATCATAGAATACTGCCTAAA
>NW_024656662.1:0-428 GCF_008729295.1 Plectropomus leopardus
TCCTAGAAATGTCCTCAAACCCTAGAAACATCCTTACATCCTAAAATTTCCCAAAATCCCAGAAATCTCCTAAAGTCCTAGAAATGTCCTAAAAACCACGAAATGTCCTGAAATACTCAGTGTCCTAAAATTCTGGAAGTATACTAAAAGCCTAGAAATGTCTTAAAATCATAGAATACTGCCTAAAATCCAACAGAAGTCCTAAAATCCTTGAATTGTCAAAAAATCCTCATAAAGTCCTAAAATCCTGACGATGTCCTAAAAACATAGAAATATTGTTACATTCTAGAAACGTCCTACAATCAATGCAGCACTGTGGCAGCGCAGCCAGACGGTGATGCAGCAGCTGGAAAATGAAAATAAATCACAACATTCAGATCAACTTGGTCTTTTTAAAAATGTTGAATTGATAATGGCCTTTCCAGTTT
>NW_024656663.1:0-441 GCF_008729295.1 Plectropomus leopardus
TCCTAGAAATGTCCTCAAACCCTAGAAACATCCTTACATCCTAAAATTTCCCAAAATCCCAGAAATCTCCTAAAGTCCTAGAAATGTCCTAAAAACCACGAAATGTCCTGAAATACTCAGTGTCCTAAAATTCTGGAAGTATACTAAAAGCCTAGAAATGTCTTAAAATCATAGAATACTGCCTAAAATCCAACAGAAGTCCTAAAATCCTAGAATTGTCAAAAAATCCTCATAAAGTCCTAAAATCCTGACAATGTCCTAAAAACATAGAAATATTGTTACATTCTAGAAACGTCCTACAATCAATGCAGCACTGTGGCAGCGCAGCCAGACGGTGATGCAGCAGCTCCAGCGACAGACTGGAAAATGAAAATAAATCACAACATTCAGATCGACTTGGTCTTTTTAAAAATGTTGAATTGATAATGGCCTTTCCAGTTT
>NW_024656665.1:0-311 GCF_008729295.1 Plectropomus leopardus
ATGTCCTAAAAACATAGAAATATTGTTACATTCTAGAAACGTCCTACAATCAATGCAGCACTGTGGCAGCGCAGCCAGACGGTGATGCAGCAGCTGGAAAATGAAAATAAATCACAACATTCAGATCAACTTGGTCTTTTTAAAAATGTTGAATTGATAATGGCCTTTCCAGTTTGGCCACGCAGGTCAGTCTCCTCTTCACTAACTGCTAAAATCGTGCAGCATCAGCGTCAGTAAACGCGGGCCTCCATATTGTGAGCGTACACCACAGTGCAGGAATTTTGGGGGCATCTTTTGAGCGCTCTCACCTT
>NW_024656666.1:0-551 GCF_008729295.1 Plectropomus leopardus
TGAACTGAGTTCAGATCAAATCTCAGAGGAGAAACATCTGACTCATGCAGCACTCAAATGAGCTGGAAATGAACCCAAATCTAATGATGAACTCATTTCCATACGGATTAACTCAGTTACCACTCCTTCCAGTCTGACGTGCATTTTACTAAATCAGAATTATATTCGATTAAATGAGGAAATGAGACAAACATTGAAACTGCATATAATACAGAAAAGAAATATCATCTGGAATTTATTTTTTTTTTAACTGTAACTGTAATATAGTCTGTAAAAAAACCCTGTAACTTGCACAAATTATTTTATATACACTCAAGTTTATGTACAAATCAGGAGCAGAAAACAGTCCATGATAAGAGTGGTGGAAATAATTTAGTTCATATTTTACACATAAATTGTGTCTAAACTATACTTGAAGCATTATTATTAGTTAAAGTTTAATATAAATAATTTCATTATTCAAAACTGATTCAATAAAGATTTTTTTCCAGATTTGATTATTATTATTGTTATTTACTTACTGATCTATTTTTATTTTTACTGTTTATTTC
>NW_024656667.1:0-373 GCF_008729295.1 Plectropomus leopardus
ACTGCTTATGTACAGTCTCCAAGATACTACGGGGGGGGGGGGCACACCCCCCCCCCCCCCCCCCCCCCCCCCCCCCCCCCCCTGGCAGTCGTGACAGCCACTCGCCTTCAGCTGTATGACCCCATGTTATGTAACATGTATAGTACACGCAGCATAGGCTGGATGCACAGCACAGCATTATTAAATTAGGGTTTATTTTCACTGGAGTAATCTCATTTCACCACGGTGGAGCGTCATTTTAACAGAATGAATTTACATAGCAGGTGCTGTAATTACTGATTTTGCAAGAAATTAATAAGAAAGTACCAGAAAGTCCCAGAAAATTACCTGAAAATCGGTACACAAAAGACAATGTAAAAAAAAAAGAAAAAAA
>NW_024656668.1:0-406 GCF_008729295.1 Plectropomus leopardus
CAGACATGAGGGATGAGACGCAGCAAACCAGGGACACAGAGCACGTTTACGTGCACACTCGTGTCAAAGCCCTGCAGCAGCTGATTTTTGGATCACTGACAGCTGATGAAATAATCTGCAGCATTTCTGCTCTTTTCTTTTCCAAACGATAATAATATCTGCTGCCGGATCATTTTGCCAAAATTAATTTGTCAGGAGAAATCTCTGACAACGTTTTTAACTGTCAACAATCTGACATTCATCAGCCACTCAGTCTAAACAAAGAAGCAAATCAATTAACCCTTTAACAGTCACGCCATGAAATGCATTTGAAAAAAATTATACATTACAGTAGAATAGTAGAATATATTAACAAAATGCACCAATTTATTAAGAAGAAAATAAACATTATTATAATATAATAGAA
>NW_024656669.1:0-924 GCF_008729295.1 Plectropomus leopardus
TTCTTTTTTTGGGGGGTAAATCTTTTGTCTAGTTTCTATCGAATGATTATTATTATTATTAATTTAAAATAATAATAATCTTCTGTATTGGTTTTCCTGGTGTCTGTTATTCCCTGATCACCGATGGAGGCGCTAACAGACAGGCGATGAGCTCTGGGGACAACATGAACCTGAAAGTGAAAGTTAATCGCAGCTCCTCTCGGTGTTCACAGACTTAACGCGGTGCTGCTGCAGCTTCACAGGAGCTCTGCAGAATGGAGGTAAGTTTCACATATTTAGCCCACATTTAGAAACAGACTTAACCAGGCTGAAGGAAGGTGAGATGCGGCAGGAGCAGCAGAGTATGTATTATGGTCGGTCAAGTTTGGTTTTACGAGTCGGTTAGTGAGCTCACTGCTGCTGTCGTTGTTTCTCTGGAAAATACATAAAAACGTTTCTGTGAATTGATCTCTTTTTAATTGATTCAGTCACAGAAGCAAATTACTATGATATGTTCTATTTTCTTCAGGGAGAAGATTAGACTTTAAGGTGAAAAGTGCTACAGTTTGCAGGAAATCTGAAAAGTAAGATTTCCGGTTTTGGCGTTTGACCTTTAAAATAAAAGCTCGTCAATCCAAATGAAAACCATGAGCCTCATACATTTTTCTGTTGCTCATCAAACACATCCCATAATATACACGTGTCATTTTTCAAAGTTAGCGTACAACTGAAAAATGTATAGGGGTGAAAATAGAATTTCTGTTACCAATATATAGAAAACATTGCTTGACAAAATAAAAAAATACTCCAAAGGGTAGGTTGTCATACATGTTCAGCAAACAAGTTTACAAAACATATTTTTCATAGATTAACTTCTTTTATTGAAAAAATAAATAAATAAAAAACAAGAAATTCAAATGTAAGAAAGTCAGATGATTTTATATA
>NW_024656670.1:0-352 GCF_008729295.1 Plectropomus leopardus
ATAGGATCAATATTTTCCAACACTTTTTTTTTATTGATCCTATTATATAACAATTATAACAGCTCTTATATAGTAATAAAAGAAAACTGACAAGGAGTATTTATGGTCATTTCAGAGAATGTTTGGTCTTTGGGATTTGCCTCAAAGTCACGAAAATCTATTAAATTAGTAAAAATGTGTATGAACCCTGTATATTCATCAGCTTGAAAGTGTGGAGAAAATTTCCATCCTGTTTTTAGGCCTCATCTCATCTGAAACCAAAACTGACAGAAATGACCCGGAAACCCGGAGACTTGTGGGTAATGGAGTTCTTCATCTTCTGTGTCCTGCAGGTGATTTTGTGCACTGACGG
>NW_024656671.1:0-321 GCF_008729295.1 Plectropomus leopardus
AAATCCTTTTTTTTATTGATCCAAAAACAGCTATTATATAGTAATAAAAGAAAACTGACAAGGAGTATTTATGGTCATTTTAGAGAATGTTTGGTCTTTGGGATTTGCCTCAAAGTCACGAAAATGTATTAAATTAGTAAAAAATGTGTATGAACCCTGTATATTCATCAGCTCGAAAGTGTGGAGAAAATTTCCATCTTGTTATTAGGCCTCATCTCATCTGAAACCAAAACTGACAGAAATTACCCGGAAACCCGGAGACTTGTGGGTAATAGAGTTCTTCATCTTCTGTGTCCTGCAGGTGATTTTGTGCACTGACGG
>NW_024656672.1:0-406 GCF_008729295.1 Plectropomus leopardus
GAGTTCTTCATCTTCTGTGTCCTGCAGGTGATTTTGTGCACTGACGGCAGAGCAAACATCGGACTGGGCGAGATGGAGCAGACTCCCTCTCTGTCCTCCTCCCCGCTCACTCCGTATTTCTACAGACAGCTGGCTCTGCAGGCTGTGGCCAGTGGGTGAGGATGAGTCTGTTACCGTGCAAAATAATCACATTAAATCAAAAATTAATATAAAACAAATTTAAATATGTTGCTTTCTTCTCCCAGAGTCATAATTTCAGTGATGACCTTTGAAGGGACAGATTGTCGCTTGGCAGACGTTGGGAGACTCGCAGACACGACTGGAGGAAGGGTGAGGCCCTCACATACTGTGCATTCACACAAACTGCTGCTACTGAGGAACAAAAAAATGTCCCGAGGGTGGAAAA
>NW_024656673.1:0-512 GCF_008729295.1 Plectropomus leopardus
GTATGTATTTCGTGCTCTGTTGGTTTAGCATTAATATATATATATATTTTTATACGTACAGTATGTGACGTAGAGCATGTACTATTTTTTGGCTGTAACTGGAAGTGCGAAGGGAAACCTCTGCTGTCGGGAATCGGATGGCGAACCCTGGTGGTGCCATTACCAGCTCATTGAAATTCAGTTTCCTCGTCGGAACCAAAAATCCTCCACATACTTAACCCTCAGTTTAAACTCCTTTCCCACTCTGCATGTGCACGGCGTGCTTCCCCCTGTAGGCAAAGTCATTCCCACAGAACAGTAGGCAGCGAAGGCCCACAGGTTGAGGGCAGCCGAGGCCCACAGTAGGCCGAGGTTGATAGCTTTATCTGAGGATGGGAGCAGAGGAGGAAAGTTGGCGGCGTGCCCAGCAGAGCTACCGCTCCATCGCGTCACCCTCTGCCCACACAGGCTAGCTTGACCTTGGGCAGGGCACAGTCCCCCTCCTCCCTCCGCCCCTCCATAGCAGACTCACC
>NW_024656674.1:0-327 GCF_008729295.1 Plectropomus leopardus
CTTTACTTACTTTATAGATTACAAAAGTAATCATAAGAGTAAAAAAAATGCCATATTGTAATAAATTAAATTTCAACGTTATACAAGTACAGCTGTAACAATTAGTTGATTAATCAGTGAACTGAGAGAAAATTAATTGCCAAATGTTTCGATAAACTTTTTTTCTCTCATTTTGAGATTTTTGGCTTGTTTTATCTATATTTTTATACAAAAAATGTTTTTTGATAATTTAAAGTAATCACGTAAATTTAAAATCTTTGGCAGTGTTTTTTAGCATAAAATCTTGAGGATTTTTGGGGGTATTTTCCCTATTTAATTATAACAATA
>NW_024656675.1:0-1263 GCF_008729295.1 Plectropomus leopardus
TGTGTGTGTGTGTGTGTGTGTGTGTGTGTGTGTAAGCGACTGAACTTTAATCTGACCGTTTTTAAACTTTATCACATTTATCTTCCTTTAAAGATTTATTTGTCTTTGTTTTATTTTCTGATTTCATTCGAACTCGTTACTTTTGTGTTTTAACCCTTTTCGGCACTTTTCTCTTGCTGCTTTCAGACGACTTTCACGTGTATTTAATCCCTAAAACTGAGCACGTTAATTTATTTCTGTGCACAAAATTTGGGAAAAACAGCAACGAAGAACTTGACAAGAGACGTTCCACAGATTGCAATAAATTAGAGGATTTGGAAAATTATTTTCAAAAAGCAGAAGAAAGAAAGTCCAGAAAACTACAGTAAAAAGGATCAAAATAAGATATTTGACATTATTTGACAGACTTGTTTTCTCGTGTAAATGCTGTCAGAGATTTCTGTAGTTTTGAAATGATTCGATGATACTGACTGAAACTTTTAATCATCGCCGATCGTCAGTTTCTCCGAGTGTCTCTCAAAGCTGTCGACTCGCTGTTTTCTGTCCATAATTTACTGTCTTCAAACTCTCTAAATAAATATGAGTCTTTTCTTTTCTCGCCGTCCAATCACAGGGAACTACTACGGGACGCCCCGCCCCGTCCACATCGGCCCGGAGAGTCCACCAATCACGTACCAGGAACACCGAAACCTGCTGAGGAACTTCAGGACGAGGAGCAAGTCTCTGAGCAACCTGGAGAAGGCCGTGGAGGAGGGGGACAACAGCGAGGAGGACAGTGGACTGTCAGGTACACACACACACACACACACACACTCTGAGACAGACACACACACACACACACACACAGTCTTGGTGCAGCCTGAGGGGTCAAAGGTCACGGTGAAATCCTAAATGAGGTGAGAAACATTTTTTTAAACTGTTGGACAGTTTGTGGGACGACTGTCTCCGTCTGTGGACGCTTCCTCAGTCCAAACTTTATTTAAACTGTCACAGATGTCAAATCCAGAGTGACTCTTGAGCGTGGGACTGGAGATCGTGAGACCGGAGGATGATTTTGGAACGTGGGGACACTTTAGAGACAGACAAATATTTTTGGGACATTAAAACACATTTGTAGATTTCAGGAAACATTTTGGTTAGTTTGTGACTTTGAGCCAAATTCTCCTCCGACTGGGACGCCGTCCACGGCCTGGACCCGCTGTGTGTGTGTTACAGAGTCTGTGTGTGTGCGTGTGTGTGTGTGTTACAGAGTCTGTGTGTGTG
>NW_024656676.1:0-405 GCF_008729295.1 Plectropomus leopardus
TAAAGCTGTTTTGTTAAACAAAGCAAAAAGTGGACGAGTGTGACTCCTCACCTCTCGCCCCAAAGACGCTGGGATTTTAAATCTGCCGCTCCGAATTCATCAGTCCAGCGTGGATGTCAGGAGAAAGATTCTTCGGTACCAAAATTAGGGGTCGACGGATATTGTTTGTAGGGTTGATACCAATTATTAGTACTTTATGAGACTGATAACCGATTTTTAGAACCTATTTGCATTTACAGTGAAGTTGAAAATAACAAACGCCTTTTTAATTTGGCTTTTAATTGTTTATTTATTGACTGCTTATTTATACATTTTAGTCTGTTCTACGAGATTCCTTTTTTTGTAAATATTTTTAACATTTGTATCTATTATCTGTTATGTCATCCTTTTGTTTTTACACATTAA
>NW_024656677.1:0-405 GCF_008729295.1 Plectropomus leopardus
TATATGACAGAGTAAAAAATTCTGTAACCAGGGATGTAAACTCCCTCAGGGCCCCTCCAACTTTCAGCAATGCAAAATAACCCAGGCAACCTTACAGTGTCATCTTCTTTTAAAAAGACTGACATGATTTGTGTCTATGTACTTTTGTCCCAATTCATATGTGAAACAGCCTATTTAAATCTGTAAAAATAGGTAACAGTGACAAATTAGCATTGAGACGACCAAGATGAAAAAAAAAAACATCATAGTGATGCCCTGAAATAACAGAATAAACAAACAAGAAAAGCAGAATTTAACACCAATTTTCCCACAAAAAAAATCAGTTTACCTCAGCAAATCCAGTTAAGATTAAACCCTGTGATTCCATGTACGCCTTTTACAAGCTATTTAACCCTTTGGACCTTG
>NW_024656678.1:0-404 GCF_008729295.1 Plectropomus leopardus
AATAGAATAAAATAAAACATAATAGAAGTTAAGAACACAGAGGTGTTATTAAGAAAATGTGTTTCTCAAAAAAACTCACATTTCCTGTGCTGCTGTCACTCTGCTGGCAGCCTCCTCTGTCGTTCGTTTGCAGTATTGATCGCTGCGCTCAGTATCGGCAGCTGTATTGATGTTAACGGGCTCCGGAGGTTCGAGCCTCGTGTTGTGGAGGACGCTGCTGTCGACATGAAGAAGATGTATGTTACTTTCTCCTCTGTGGCTTTATTGACTGTTTCCAGCCTCCTTCGCTGGAGTCTCTAATCTTTTCTTGTCTATAGTTACGAGCGCCAGTTTATCAGGTTTTTTTTCATGTTATACAGAAACGAAAGGGCACCAGTCATGGGGAATTAATTGGGCTGTCAAGT
>NW_024656679.1:0-307 GCF_008729295.1 Plectropomus leopardus
AAAATGAAACATTTAGAATTACTAATATAACAAACTCCAACAAAACTGTGTTTAAATGCCTTTAGCATCAAACTGAGACATTCAACGTCATGTTCAGCAAGTTCTCTGCAACTTTTTTTATAAAATCAAGTTAAAATTTTAAATAAAAAAAGAACGTTTTTGAGATTAGAGAACGTTTTGTAATGAAAATGTGACAACATTAAAAAAAACTGCTGCTGCAAAAATGTTAAGATTTTTTTTATAATCAAAAACATTTTTACCTTTTGGTTCTAAAAACGTTCTGAAAACAGCACAATGCAACCACTAA
>NW_024656680.1:0-414 GCF_008729295.1 Plectropomus leopardus
AGTAATTTTTTGTAATTTCTTTGTCAAAAAGTGTTTCAAAAATGTTTTTGAAAAATTTGAAAAATTTAATAATCTTTTGTTATTTACTGTTCTCTTGTACTGTGTCTTGTCTTTTCTGCCACTTCATCTAATTTTTTTGATCCCATCTTTTGTTCTCATTCTACTTTGGTAAATTATTATTTTATTTCTTATTTATCTTATCTTTATCTTTTTCATTTAGTTTCACTGTGTGTAATTTTTTTGTCGTTAACAATACTGATGTCTACAGAAGTCAAAAATCTTTTTTTTCATGTGTGAAATAGAGATAAAAAAAATTTTTTTGAGAGAAAATTAGGTTTTTTATTAAAATTTTTATATTAAATGTTGTTGAATTTGTTTTTGTTTTTGTTTTCCCTCTCAGACCACAAGTCCCTT
>NW_024656681.1:0-256 GCF_008729295.1 Plectropomus leopardus
CCCTCTGTGATTACTCTATTAAATTCTCTGTAAACTTAACTTTTTTTTAAATTTAAAAATTCCTTTATTGCAAAAAAAGCTATACAGCACACTAAATATATATTAAATACAATAAATATATAGAAGTAGTAAATGTTTATGCATAATGAAGCTGAATTAATATATACAGAGCTGCAAACTAGTAAAAACAGTCAGGAAAAATAAATTAAGTGGCTATTTGTAGTGTTATGTATTCTAGTGTTATGAAATCTGTCTG
>NW_024656682.1:0-403 GCF_008729295.1 Plectropomus leopardus
ATTTTTCCTCACTGTCTCTGAGTTATACTTTTTAATGTTTTAAACTTATTCAGTTTACTGATGAGACATTTTAATGCAACAAATCTACTCAAGCTTATTTCAGATTCAACGTTTTCAGAGATGTAAAATATTTCAGGCTGAATTTTGGGGAAATGTGTATAAAACGATGCACCGGACATTTAAAATATTTCTGATTAATGGAAGAGTTTCAAATATTTTTCTCTGTTTGACCACCAAAGAGCTGAACCGCTGATACAGAGTATAAATATGACAAATAATGTGAGAAATTATCAGATTTTTATGACCTAGAAGAACATGAACATTATTAGACAATAAACACATAAAAATGAAAGTATAAATCAGCCAGTTTGAGCCTGGTTAAAAGTTTTTTTAAAAATAAAAT
>NW_024656683.1:0-403 GCF_008729295.1 Plectropomus leopardus
TGGCGTTTTTTTTAAAGAAAAAAATTGGGATTTTTAGGCAAAAAATAAGGCCTTTTTTTCTCTTTAAAATAATTGGGGTATTTTCTTCTTTAAAATTTGTTTTGAAGAAAAGAAATAGCTTTTAAAAAAAAAAATGGTGATTTTTGGGGGAATTCTTTTTTTTGGCAATTTTAAAAGAAAAAAAAGAAAAGAAAAAAGAAAAACAGGCCTTTCTCTTCTTTCGGCAGACTCACACGGTGCGCTCTTTGATCACGGTGCTGATGTTGTTGAGGTCGTCTCCGAAGCGACGCACCGCCAGACGCAGCATCTCGATCTCCGTTTCCGTCCACTTGGCTCTGAGGACGAAGACGCTAAGTTAGAGAGGACGTCCGTCTCTGTCTCACTTTAGAAAAGACTCAAAAAT
>NW_024656684.1:0-403 GCF_008729295.1 Plectropomus leopardus
TTAAATTTACTTTCTGAGGTGTAAAGCAACAGAGCGAATTTAATCAATTACTGTACTTACCTGCAGTTTTGAAGTACTGGCACTTCTATTTATCATTTTACCAGATATTTCTGTTGTCCGTTCTCTGTCTCAAACTCATCTGTGTTTTCAGATTCCCTCCAGCTGTCAGGCTGATCAGGTGATCCGGCTGCAGGGGAAAGGCATTCGGAGGATGAACAGCTACAGCTATGGAGATCACTACGTTCACATCAAGATCAGAGTGCCAAAGTAAGAGCTGCAGAGATGCATGTTTGCCAGACTGCTCAGTGAGCCTAGTCTAGTCTAGTTCCAATTTCAGTTATTGCAGTAACTAAATTACTATTTGTAATTTAAATCAAAACTTTTTTATTGTAAATTTAAAAAA
>NW_024656685.1:0-402 GCF_008729295.1 Plectropomus leopardus
AACCCTTCGCCGTTCTCTGATCGGGCTGAGATCATGTCTCGTACACGGTGTATATCACAATGTTTAAAATCTCCTCAAAAGCATCAGAAAGGCTGCACCGGGCAACAAAATCAAACGTCACGATGCGAGGAAATACGTAGGTACTGATTCTGTGACGACTGTTTGGACTAAATACGAACACAAGGAGATTTTTTAAGAATCGTTCATGTGGATTTAATGACTTCTGTGGGTGAACAACAGCGTCAGAACGAGAAGAAACGTTTAGAAAATGACTTTTAAAATCAGGAAAAGACGCTTCGTATCATGACGTGACGAAATTTAAATCAGACGGTGTGTGGTCTCATATCACGGTAATAATACGCATCGTGTACATCGCCCAGCACGACCCTCTGATACCTGACA
>NW_024656686.1:0-2435 GCF_008729295.1 Plectropomus leopardus
TTTAAACGTGTGTGTGTGTGTGTGTGTGTGTGTGTGTGTGTGTGTGTGTGTGTGCGTGTGAAATAGAGGTGGGGTCGCTCTCTCATACCTGGCCTTTTATCACACTGCTAGCCAGTCTGTTCTAATGAGAGCTCCTCTCGTTCAGAAGCCTGCCTTGTCAACTTTTCATGCCAGACAACTTTCAGGGAAAGCTCATGGAAGGAGATGGAAAAGGGAGAAAAGAAAGACAAGAGAGACAGCCTGCTCTCTGTCTTCACTTGATATCTGCTTTCTCTGTATTGTTTCCTTCTTTGAAAAGGAACTGCATTTGCAACCAATAACATTCCAGTTTGATGATATTCTTGCATGTCACTGTGGTTATATGATTCAGGATTACAGAGATGCATGTATGGGTGCATATTACCTCTCCTCTCCAAATGTCATCTTGATGTCTTCAGTGATCAGTGATTTATTCTTGAGATGTTGCAGATAAAACTTTCAACACAAGGATCATAGCTTGCACTCGCAGCTCTTTCCATTATTTTAGTATGCACTGTGCAAGGGCCTAGTAGCAGCTTTAATCTGTGTTGAACTGTCATGAAAGGACTAAATGTGAGTAATTCAACAGCCCATAAAGTCTGTATTATGATATCTCTACCAATATTGCTAGAATGCCCCACTGTACGGCAGCCCCATTTGATCCCTGTCCCAGATTGGCTCCTCCATCATCTGTGACATGAAATACCCCGGCAGCCACCGGCTACAGCACACATCACTCTTCATAAACACTGACTACCTCTCTCTACTTCCATGTTTTCACACAAATTAGCATAACATTAGCATGATATTAGCACATCCAACCTGCACAGCCATGCCTTATCAAAGCGCTCTGTGATCCCCGGCTCTCTGCACTTTTGCTGGAGCAGAGAAAGGAAGAGAAAGTGAGAGAATCTGAGTTTCCCCCAAGAGAGAGGGAAAGAGAGAGGAGAGCGATGAGCTACACGATAACGAGCTGTGTTACACTACTACACAACACACAGGCTTGTCACAGCGCCTCAGAGCTGTGCTGAGCTAAATTGGCTGTAGCAGATGTTTGGTGACTATAACCACACAGAGCTGCGTACCTCACTTGACTTGCAAATATTTGCTAAGAGACTTCGAAATTGGATTTTCTGTATTGTCTTCTTTTAGAATGTGTAAGGTAGTGATTGCAGTGAGTCAGAATGGATACACAGAATATGAGTGTAGACTGGTATTTGTTATAAAATACTAGTTGTCTCCTGTGATGACATCTGGAGGCAAGGGATGCTTTGTTTGTCGCTTTCATGTGTCACACAGTGTTTCAGACACCACCTTTGGAGACACAATGCATTTTATTCAAGGGTTTATCAGGATTACTTTGATTAGTTGTGGGGGCTCAGCTTACTGTTATTAAGCACGTGTATCATTCTGTTGCATAAAAGTGAATATGATAATTCACTTTATTGTTTTTATGAATTTTTTGTTGCATCAGACAGTTAAGCTGAGTGAGGGGTCAGATGAGGCCAATGAAGAGAGGGCATGTTATGGATCCTGCAGGCCAAAGTCAGTCTAACAGATGTGTGTTTTGGAGAGAATCTGCAAGCTTTGCAAAGCTTTAAGAGAATGTTCAACATTTATCCTGATTGACCAGAAGCAGCACAGGGCCCACTGTACTTACAGAAAGGTGACATGCTGTGTTTGGTGCTGATGGGCCCACAGGCAGTTAAATGTTCATGCTGTAATTTTATTTTGGTGTCACTGTAACATTAAGACCTGTATTGTAGCTGTTTAAAATTGCGCCACACATCAATAATGTGCAGTTTTATATTTGTTTGTTTTCCAGTGTCACGGTTTCTTATCACATCCACGGGAGCCCTGTATATCCTGGATGTGCAGGTGGAGGATGGGCTGTACAATTACAGGTGTATGACACGCCATCGGTACACAGGAGAGACCCGACAGAGCAATAGTGCCCGCCTCATTGTCTCAGGTAAGAGAATACCAATGCATCCAGAGCTCACACCGTGCACCAGGAACAGTCTCAACATCACATACTGACATATGGCGATATCTGTCTGCTAATTAAATACATAAACTGACTTGGTACACAATATCTACAATAATATGCATAAGACCCTTTTTTTATTTAGGTTTTAGTCTCACTGATTTTGATTGGTTTCGAAATGAGAACAAAGTGACAGAGGAGTGGATAGAAATAAATCTGTGTTTGTAAAAAATAAATGAATCCATTTTTTAAAAAAAGATCTACGTCGTGTGAATGTGACAGGAAAGACACGTGAATCACAGAGATGAGAAGTGATGAATGTCATTAGAATTGGGACGCTTTGGGTGAAGTCACAGGCCCATCACTAGTTCCCAGTTATCATTTGTATTGGCTGGACAGATGAAGAAACAGATACAGACACAGACACAGA
>NW_024656687.1:0-402 GCF_008729295.1 Plectropomus leopardus
AAAGGAAAAAAAAGTTAAGATAAAAATTCTGTGCATCATGATTATTATTTCATGATTTCACACCAGTGTGTAAAATAATTAAAGACATAAAATATGTAAAATATGCTGCTGATCATGTAAGAAACATAAAACATGTTGCATGCTACAATGCGACGTATAAAACTTTTATGCGAAGGTTTAGAAATATAGAAATTTGTTCATTATGCTGCAATAAAAAGTCAAAATAAATATTTGCATCATATGTTGAGTTCATTCAGGAGTGATGCTGCAGAGAATAAAATACAGAAGACGAATAAGATTCAGAGTTTTGCTGAGATTTTGGCAGATTGTTGTTCAGAGAGTGAGAAAGAAAAATTAACCCTTTAACCCCCGACAGTCGTCTGCAGATTTTCGGGAGGACAG
>NW_024656688.1:0-247 GCF_008729295.1 Plectropomus leopardus
GACATGAGGACAGAAAGGACATGTTGAGAGATTTTAAAATATATATATATATATTTATTACACTATACACTAACAAATACAAATGTAACTTTTGTATCAGTAGAGAAAACAGACTTGACTGCTACTTACCACTTTGTTGAGGATAACTGAGGGAAATTTGTGCGACCAGGAGCGTCAGCACGTTCCTCCCTGCAGAGATTAAAGTATAAGACACTGGTGTTTACATTTGTAATGAACGAACAGAGTC
>NW_024656689.1:0-293 GCF_008729295.1 Plectropomus leopardus
TTAAAATGCTTTACATGCGAGAGTGATTCAAATTAAAACCTAACAATATATAAGTATATATATAAAATAATAAAAAAATCATTATACAGCTTTTGGATACCATGATTCTAGAATTAAGTTACAGACAAGCCAGAATTGGAAAAAAAGAAATATATATATGTTTTTTTAAAATAAACAACCAAAGTCAAAAGAGTGAAAGTGTATAAAAGGCACAAAACAATTCTATAAAGCAACCATAATATGCAATAAAAATAAACAAAAGGGCAAAAGAGCATTTGTATATCGATTTCTAG
>NW_024656690.1:0-401 GCF_008729295.1 Plectropomus leopardus
GGCAAAGAACAAAATGTGGTAAAATTAGAAAATTAATACAGAAGTAAACCTGTTAGGAAGAATTGGTGCAAATGAACAAACGTAGCTTACATACACAAGCACACACACACACGCACACACAGAAAGTATTTTTAAGATGTGGAAAATTAAGTCTTTTCTCCTTATTCTGTTTCCCATGTGTTTTTAAAATCATTTTAGCTCATCAAATGTATTATTAATGTATTATAAAAGTAAACCAAATAGAGAGTATAGCCTGAAATTTAAGACTGGGCTGCTTCATGGACAACCCCTTCTCAACGACTATTGTCACTAAAGATCAGAAATAACTGTTTAGGGAGTGTAATAATAAGGAATCTTAGCAATGATTCTAGGAACTCATAGTGAGGGATTATAAAAGCTGA
>NW_024656691.1:0-223 GCF_008729295.1 Plectropomus leopardus
AATTCATGAAATATTTCTTTTAGTTTTGCACCTAAATGATGAGTGATTATTCTCCCTTGATTCTGGATAATATCCATAACGGATTCTCTTCATACGGTTTGATTTTTATTGATTTATCATCTCTGGATGACATGCTGTGAACCTGTTTTCATCTAATATAGAAGTGCTTCGCCCTTCTGTCCTGTTGGTGTGCTCTGTGAATATTCATATATAATATGAAATA
>NW_024656692.1:0-402 GCF_008729295.1 Plectropomus leopardus
GTGGCCTTCGGACAGATTTTAAACGGCTGTCAAAATGTAGTATATGTGGCGTGCCACACAATATTGTTTAATCAAGTTAGATCATGCAGCATTTTTCTGTTTTTTCCACTCATAGAAGGACTATCATACTCCAAGCAGGGACTACACAGACAGAAAGTCATTTATGCTCACTGCGGTCATTTCATCTGTATTTGTGCACGTTTTCTGAGTGTTTGCAGATACAGGAAAATGGAGCATTTCCCTTAGATATTTTAGAGGTAGTATAGCATAGTTTGAGTAAGATATGACTGTAGGAGACAGAAGAAATCCAAATAATGGCCAAACAGAATGAACCAGTAATACAAAATAATATATATAGTTCTATGTAGAGAAATGATCAAAAATAATTTTAAAAAAATATTT
>NW_024656693.1:0-401 GCF_008729295.1 Plectropomus leopardus
TTATTATTATTGTTATTATTATATGCATATGCATGTGATGGATCTGTGAGGAGGACCACTCAAATATTTCACAGTGAACTTTTCATATCGTCGAATTGTCCCTTCACGTTGTGTTCAGTCAGCCTCCTTCTGAGAAAATAATGTGTTACTTCATTGCTGCGTAATATTCACGTTTTGTGAACTCACTCACAAAAGCTGAGAAAATATATTAATATAAAGTAAATAAAGTTCAAATTTCTCACACACAGAAAAATCCCAGTTTGTAAAAACATTTTTAACATCTGGATCCACATCAGCTCAGTTACAGGTGACGAACAAATGACCAAAAAATAAAAAGGAGGACAAAATGTCCACAAAACTAGTTTTTATTATTCCCTTAAACATATATACATATATATATA
>NW_024656694.1:0-402 GCF_008729295.1 Plectropomus leopardus
AAAAAGACAAAAATTACCACCTTTAAGTACGAGTAGACTAGTGATAGGCAAAAAAATCCAGATTTTTCAAAGAGCGATTCTTTCTATTATTATATATTTAATTAGCGCATTATTTTAGCTGCAATTTATATTCAGAAAATTAAATATGTAAAGAAAAGTACACCACTTTTAAAATGGTCTAGATAAATATCTTAATTTAAATATATGTGTAATAAAAAAACTAACCCGAACTATTAATAATATAATAACTAATCAAATAATGTAAATAACGTTTAGGGCATAAATAAACAACACATTAATACATACATTAATTCACTCCCAGAATGTGTTCAAACTTTTTTTTTTTTTTTAGTACAGGAGAGTCAGTATAATTATTTTGTATGAAAAGCTAAATAGGAGATC
>NW_024656695.1:0-399 GCF_008729295.1 Plectropomus leopardus
AAAAAAAAATAAATAAATAAAATCATAAAATTTCTAAGACTTTTCAAAGATCAATTGAAAACCAATTAAGCATTTATTTTTAGATGAATTAATTCAATGTGTTTTGCCTTTTAACGATCCGGGGAAACTCTGTTATATTGATGTTAATGGTTTTATTAGGGTTATTATAATTTACCATTATAAACACAACCATAAAAAAACAGCTCCATCATCCTGCTTTTTCAGATGATAATAAAATTAATTTTGTCCTCTATCCATCTATAAGGTGCTGCTTTCGTCAAAGACAGATTGACATAGAAGGGATTTCTGCTAAATTGGAGCCTTGACGGACCCAATTATTCAATAATCCCATGCAATAACTACATCCATGTGTAACATTCTATATTCAAATGTTGTAGA
>NW_024656696.1:0-505 GCF_008729295.1 Plectropomus leopardus
ACAAATTTTTGACCTAAACCATATAATCTGCATTTTTTCTTTTTTTTTCAGATTTTAAAAGCACCTCGCAGATCAGTCAGATTCCCTGACCCAGAGCAACAGGAGAATGTGGTAAAACACATTTTTCACATAAATCTCACTCTAGCGATCACAAAATGGAGTGTTTCTAACTTTGTTTATGTTTTTTTATATTTTACTTTATATAATTTATATTTTCACTAAGGTGGAGTGTATCAAACCAGTGGAAAAGAGGATTTCAAGAAGAGTCAGTTTTGCCCCTGCTGATGATGTTCTCGTATTTACAAAGTGAGACATTAGGGCAAATTAAAAGTCAGGCTTAATTTTCCAAGAAGAGCACTGACATTTTAACCTAATTTATATTTTATCTTTACAGGGATGTGAAAAATGCCCGAAGTCCTTTGCAAGACTTAATGACAACAAGTAAGCCTGTCATTTATGTTTGTGTTGATTTTTTTTATTATTATTTTTTTAAGCAGCCTTGTAA
>NW_024656697.1:0-6491 GCF_008729295.1 Plectropomus leopardus
AATGCTTCTGTGTGTGTGTGTGTGTGTGTGTGTGTGTGTGTGTGTGTGTGTGTGTGTGTGTGTGTGTGCACGTGCGTGTGTGTGTGTGGTATTGTTGGTAACTTCCTTGGAATTTCTCATAGTGTAGTTTCATTTTCTGTAGGTGTTCTTTCCTTTGCCTGCTCATGTAGAGTGAATAATGCAAATGCTGTTGTCACCACCCATTTTTCTTCTCTTCTCTCTACAGAAATGTTGAAGGGACAAATAGAACAAATAGAAAAACTTAAACTTTGACATTATGAAAATTACACTTATACACTTTCTAAAGGTGAGTGAGTTGAGAAAATTCTATGATTTAAATATAAGGAAACAGCCAGCAGACTTTTAGTTTAGCCCAAAGACTGGAAATAATGTGGAATCCTGGTTCTGTTCAAAGCAGCAAAATCCATCTACTGACACATCTTAAGTTCATTGCCAACACATTCTCCTGTGTTTAATCTGTGCAAAAAAAGAAGTGTTAAAATGATGCAGTTTTACAAAATTTGCTTGGCTAAAGCTGTGGTTGGAGCGTGGAGAAATCGGGTTATTCACATTCTGCATATGTTTCCCAGTTTCTTTTAGAGAACTCCATCTAGCATATTCAGGTTTCTCATAAACAGAATTTGGTGTTTATGTGTTTGAACATATAAACGGGATACTCCAGAAAACCCATCACAAACAGGTTATTCGTGTCCATGTAAACGCTCTGCATTCCTTGACTATGAGCAGTTGTAGGCTAAGAAATAGTCCAGCACACAGCCATCTGCATCACAAAGTGAAAAAGCATATTTTCCAAAATGTTCAACTATTCCTTTAGAAACTTTCTATGTTGTCATCTGCATAGACTGTATAAAAATAATGGACATGGCCACCTTAAGTTGCCCAATAGTTTGTTGACTCACCATTTTGAAGCCATTTTGGCTGTCGCCATCTTGGATTTTTGGAGCTGATTACTAAACTGCAGACCACTGTTCAAGACAAAGATGACAAAGATTTTTTTAGTGACTCATCATTGCGTTTCCAGTGGCTTTTGTGCTACTGAATATGGATGTCTTTTAGCAAGCCATTGCTGTGTATCCAGCAGCGTTGGAGCACAATAGTGGGTGGATTTTAGCATATCATTGCATGTCATCACTGTTTCACACAGTGTTTGTGCCACCAAATGTAGGTATTTCTTAATAAAGTTAATGGTATGTGTCCAGTGATGTGTGTGCCACCTGATGTGGTTATTTAAGCCAAAACATGGTCTCTTCCTAACCACAACCAATTTTTTTCTTTTTTTTTTTTTTGTTCTGTCTAAACCTAACCGCACCTTAACCACAGTAATGTTGAAAGTTTTAACAAATATGCTATATATCCTATAAATATAACATATCTGTGGTTTTCAGAAACCTTCAGTGCCAACATTTATTGTGGACATTGGGTTGTCATTTTTGAGCCCCAATATTGCCTTTTGTTCTTTTGCTTGGAGAACTTGGCAGGGCAGATTAGGGAATCTGAACCAGGCTTTTTAAATTCCAAACCTCCAAATTTCCACAGTTTAAATCTTTGTGAATAAAAAGTGCTCGTTATGTTGCATGATACAACTGGGACACTGGTTTGGTTTTTTAAAGTTTTGTTTTATGTCCTGTCAGTAGTTTAGTAGTTTAGTTTGTCAGTAGTTTATTTATAAGTTGTCTGTGAACAGAGGAATTTTTGAGGAACTGTCTATTTCTATGAAATGCTCAGTTTAAAAACACTTCCCATGTATTGCCAGTGTTGGCTTGTGGGATTTTCCACTGAAACTGGAGCGACCTCACTGATGTTATCACTTATGCCGTTTTGGGCAAAGACCTCAGACAGAGAATAAATACACCAGCCTTGTTGTGCTGTCACAACACAGATGACTTCTCCTGCCTATTAAAAAACTTCATTAACATATCATAAAGACTGAGGTCAAACAATCATGCACCAACCTTTTCTATGGTGTCTTTATTCCATCCTCCCTGGCAGTAAGTTGGGTTTAATTTGTACTCTTCATAAACATCTTTTGCATCCTTTTCAGTTTTTCAGTACCTTAATCAAAAGTATAAAAAAAGGGTTTGTAGATTGCAAGATCTTGTCTGCAAAGTTTTTATTTGAGTCAGTTGAGTCAACTCATTGTGTAACTTGGGCTCAAAAACAAACAATAAAAAACTGAGATTACTCATAAAGTCCTGTCAACCAAGAACTTCAAAAATGTATGATGGCTCATTTTCAAGGCTAACAAAAATATAATTTACCGCACAAATTCAAAATTTTATTCTTCCTTTTCTTAGATTTATTGAGATTTCCACCGTACTTTCATTTTTACCACCAAAACCGAAATCAAACAGAGAAGAGAAAGCCTGGATATGGCTCTCATTAGCTGCCTCTTTGGACGAAAGCTTAGTGTTTATTCAGAACCACAAATTGTTTAATGGAAACTTTTGCAACTGAAAACGTCTGCTGAAACAAAGACGTCAAAATAATCCCATCTGGTGTGGGAGAAAGTGGGTGGCATTAAGAAAGAGTTAGCTTTTTGTTCACCAGGTGCATTCAGTGTCAAAAGGAAGTCTGAAACTTGAGAGTCAACATTGAGGCCTGCTCAGCGCCAAATGGATGTTTCTGGGACTGTGGTAGCCTGGAGGTTGCAGAGGTGGGGTTGTGATTGGCAGGTTGCGGGCTCATTGTAAATTCTGGTCTATGTGGGTAAAATGTGGGACAGGAAAGTGGAAAACTGAGGTGAAGCTGAGAGCCGTTGAAGGTTGAGTTTGGGCATGCCATTTCTGAGCAACAAACTTTTTTTTGCTGCATGAATGCGAAGCGTTGTGATGTATGGGACGGTCATGTTCTGTTACCAAATTCTCTACATACAGAATTTTTTTAAAAATGTCATGAATATTGGTTTATGGGAACTAAAAGACCTGCTTGGCCATTTTCTCCATGAAGTATACTTTATGATATACTTTATATATACTTTATTTATTATATATACTTTATTTTTTTGACCATGAGGTCTTTATATGTGATACTATAATCTCAACCCAAGGTCCTTTTACTGTATTTTTTAGACAATTTCAACTGCATTACATGGTTCTCACTCACACAAGAATGGTTCCATTGGTTCTTTCTGTCTTAGATCTGCTACAAGTCCTCCAACCCAAACAACTTCACCGGTTGTATATTCTAACCCGCTGAATATGACCATCTGGAGCATTTCCTAAATCAGTACCCCTATGCTAATTCAGCACTCTGATGAAGTTTTGTTCTTGCTGATTGAAGTTGATAGATGTACGTTGTAGCCTGCAATTCATGCAGTCATTGTACAGTCTGTATACATCAAAATTGATATGGTACCCACGTTTATCCATGTCACACAGTGTAACTTGCACTTAGCTTATAATATTGTTAAAATTTCAGTCTGTAGGATGCTTTAAGGAGCTGTATAGAGCCACTGAAGATGATAAAACCTTTGTTTTGCTTGTAGTTCACAAATATGATTTCCAATTTCATTTATACAATCATTTTTGTGTTTGTGTAAGGTTATGGAGAGTTAGCAATATGTTTGCTAATGTTGTAACTAAACTGTTAAAGTTCAGAAGTTACTCTTCTTCTTACAGTTACCAAAGCACTTCAGGTCCTGTCCCTGGAATGACCCTGATTTGACTGGTTTCCATTTAGCACAGGAAAACCAATATTGATTGCAATGAGCGGTGTGATATAGCCAACAGAGACTCATAGATGTAGCTCAGTGTGAATCAAAGTGGTTTAAATTTCATTTGGCCTTTACCCAGATACAAGAAACTTAAAATATGAATGTTTGTTTTACACTTTAAGAGTGTAATTCTAACCAAAGAGCCAGACAAGGACTCTTCCACCTGGATTAACAGGAATGCAAATTCCCCAAAAGTCAGTTGACATTGAAAGGTATGAAGTATTATAATAGCTCTAGATTATCAGGAATTGTAAACGCTTATTTGTTTGGAATATTTGTCACTTGATTTGTAAACTTTTAATCCACTGCTGAATATGAGCTAATATAAGCTTAAGTCAAAAATGTTCTCCACTTTTCTTTTTAAGTAGAAGTCAGTCATTCATTTTTTTTTGCCCCCCTCCTAAACACTTGTCATTGGTTAGCATTTCCACCAGTGGGGAACTGTTGCCTAGTGATTCAAATCTCTTCCCACCAATCAGATTTCTGCCTCTAATTTTAACCATAGTGACTCATTTGATTGGGTGATGATTCAGCGTACCTGTAACTGTTGTCTCCTGTGATTGGCTGGGCTATTCTTGTACAGATATATAAACACAACAGAGATTTAGTGGATGTGTTTAGAAGGAGGGAGAGGGGAAGGCTAGTCATTGTATGCACAAATCAGTAATGGGGAAAAAGATATACACATAATGAAGTTATTTTTTGGCACAACTTTGAAGGTCAACCAGATAATTGGGTGTGTGCAGATCATGTTCAAATGTATGACAAGATAAGAGCACAAGATGTAAAAGATTGTAGTAGCCGAAGGTCAGTTTTGCTTTTATGGCGATGAGTGTCACTTTAAAAGTCAGTTTATGTATTCTGTTTAAGCACTCACTCATAGAGGTTTTATATTTTTGTGAATCTAACGTTTTCTAATAAGAAACACTTTTAAAAATCATGTTTACACATTTCATCTTTAAACTAATCCATGTTATGAGTGGAAGTAAACAAGCAACCATTAAATGAGCATGGTATTAGTTCATGTAGACCACAGAGTGGAGCTCAGCTCACATCCCAACCACATCAACTGATTTCAAGCAGCCCAATTAGCTGATGGATCAGCTGATTCATAAAGGGGGGTCAGCTAAAGGATCACCTGATTCCCTTCTATGCATACAATTGGAAAATCTCATGCAGGGCACCCCATTTAAACTGCAACTCAGCTCCTTCTTTTGTGCTCTTTTTTGATAAATCAATATAATTTGTGTTGTCATTGATGCCTGCTCTGTTCTGTACCCAAGGGGGTCCTTGCTGCTGTTTTCTCTGCCTCATGCTTTCCACGTATGCACATGGAAGGGCGGAAAGGTCCCAGATCATAGCCTTACCACCAAATAGCATACCGCATTTAGGAATAAATGTTAAAAATGTTAAAACAAGAAAAGTTTATCAGCTGTGACCAGCAGCTCCATAGTTTGCTCTTTCGGTTGGTTGGTTGGTCAGTCAGTCAGTTCACAAACATTTCCATACTCTTTGGTGGCCACAGTTTTTGCCCTAGGAGGCTTAAATTTGGCATGGAGATCAAGTGGTCAAAATGGACTCATGGACTTGCCCAGGTTTTTGATGAAAAATTGATCATGAGCTAAAGGACAGTTAATTAACTATTTATGCCAAAAAGTTAATTAACTATTTGCCAAATAGCAAAAAGGGGATTGCATGCATGCATGTGATTGAAGCCATAACATGTTTTTTTTTTTTTTATGTAAGAGTGAGATATTTTCATGTTGTTACAATATAGAAACCTATAATGTTATAACAGGAAACTTTTCTTTTATACACTGTTTATCTTGTTGTACCGTGAAACATTTTATGCTAAAACGTGATCACCTATTGTTATAAAACTATCACTAAATCTAAGCAATTCATGCCTAACTACAAATGCGACTGTAAATCCATAGACAGTATTGAATCTTTTCCCCTCTCTCATATTATACTCGAAGTTAACTCAAAATTGTCAAAACACTCTCATTTCTCTGTCCTGTGGTATTGTTTCTATTACTTTAATGTTTCTGCTTTTTTATAGCTCATTCTTGTATTGTTCAGCACTTGTCTGCTCATATTTCCATTTAAGTACCCCCACAGGGAGCCTAAATAGTTTTATTATATGAGCAGAGTTCAAGATCAGACTATTCTAAATCCTTAATAATGAGGACACATGAGTATTGATAAACTGTTGCAGGATTTTTGTTGTTGAAATTGAGACCTAATTATTTTCCTGTTTTTATTACAAAACTTTACATTTCCAATGCTCCTCTTAGTGTGTGGCAGTATAATTTATTTTGTGCTGAACTGGTCTAATGTTGAGCATAAACTTTAAATTCAATCACTAAAAATAAGAAACAGGGCTGTAAGTGGCCTTTTCATTTGACACAGATGATAAAGTTTCTAATTTAATACATTTCACATAACCCCCCAACGCAGTAATGTTCCTCGTGTTTTAGCAAATGTATACTGATGAATTCACAAAACATCAGGACGTGATTTATTACATAACTTTAACATTAACATAACATTGAATAAACAAATTAAATGCACAGAGAGCAGAATCAGGGATACAAGACAAGAATTGCAACACTTCCTGATGATATCATACTCAGCTACGTCAATGTGAGTATGACTGTGCAGTTTCACGTTTCAACATGGCCTCCTTATGTCCGTTTTGTCTGCAAGAAAAACAGCATGTTCCTGAGACTGTGTGTGTGTGTGTGTGTGTGCGTGT
>NW_024656698.1:0-239 GCF_008729295.1 Plectropomus leopardus
GATTAGGCCCTGCGTATGTCATAATTTATAAGATTTGGGTTTTTTTTATTAAATAACTTTGAAACGATGATATTATTAAATCTTTTGTTAGCAGCTGTTTTTTTGTCATTTAACAGCCGATTGTATTTTCACCATTGTTACTGTGTTTTGAGGCGTTTTAATTGATTGTTAAACCCATTGAATTGTGTTCCGAGCCACTGAGACTGTATAATAGGCCGAAGGCCCAGAGGCCAGATTCA
>NW_024656699.1:0-267 GCF_008729295.1 Plectropomus leopardus
TTACTTGTTTGAAATTAATCAAATCACATCAAATGCAAAAAAGATTTGGGGTTTAAAATTTAATCAAGCTGTATTATGTTATGGGTTTAGTAAATTCGGTTCTTTTTGAGTGATGTAAACAAAAGCTAAAACAACACAGGGGTTAATAACATTCACCTCTGCTAACAGTGATTGAGATAAGCTAGCTTACCTTTCCATCAAGTTCTTGTTGTTAAAATCCGTTTTTTTATCCTCTGATCTCGGTTCCGGACAGCTAGGATAAAAAAA
>NW_024656700.1:0-398 GCF_008729295.1 Plectropomus leopardus
GATAATAATAATTTATTTTAATAATTTTTTAAAATAATTTTTAATACTTAGTGCGTAGTATATTGAAAATAATTCTTTTTTTGTGTGTTTTTCTCATCTAAAAACATGGTGGCATCATGACAAAAATCTGGCATCTAAAGGGTTATGGTCCTGAAAAATAATCAAAATTTGATGTTTATGGTTAGGACTGATGTTTGTTCAAAAATTAACTCAATGAAAGTAGAGATAACAAAATGAGCACTAGGCGCTGCCAGCGGTCGTGATATGCACTTTGTGCTACAAAATGATACCTGTTCAGATCAGTCAGCAGAACTCTGATAAATCCACTCTAAAGTGGATTATGTTAACCCTTGGGTCTGCTTTAATATTACACACATTCGTGTTGCTCTGTGCACAAA
>NW_024656701.1:0-214 GCF_008729295.1 Plectropomus leopardus
ACTGTCCTTACATTAACTTTTGGGCTGAATCCCAATTCTCCCAGTGTCACTTCCCTTAGATTTGGAGTGCTCTCCAAAAAGTAGTTCCCTTTCACAATGCACTCGGAGGGGGCTGAGATCTTTACCTAGGCAACGGGACAGCACTCATTACATCATCAGGAGCCTCAACTGAATATACGAGACAACAGCACACAGGAATAAAGTTGTCTTGAAA
>NW_024656702.1:0-309 GCF_008729295.1 Plectropomus leopardus
ATTGGTGAAAAATCTGAATGCACAGATGATTTTATCATATTTTTATTCATGTTTTTAACGACTGGAAGCTGATTAAACCAACAAAACCGTAACTTTAGATTTTAAAAGACTTTTCACTAACTGGTGATATGAACATGCAGCTACTTAACCCTTAATAATCGAGGAATCCTGTCTTTTTTTTTAAAAAAAATGGCTGGATGGCAATGAGAAACTTAAAAAGAAATGTCCCAAATATTATCAAACAATCTGTAAAACCTTTCAAAAAATTATCCATAAATAAGCAGAAAAATGTTAAAAAAAAATAAAATA
>NW_024656703.1:0-244 GCF_008729295.1 Plectropomus leopardus
AGATTTTAAAAGACTTTTCACTAACTGGTGATATGAACATGCAGCTATTTAACCCTTAATAATCGAGGAATCCTGTCTTTTAAAAAAAAAAAAAAAAAAATGGCTGGATGGCAATGAGAAACTTAAAAAGAAATGTCCCAAATATTATCAAACAATCTGTAAAACCTTTCAAAAAATTATCCATAAATAAGCAGAAAAATGTAAAAAAAAAAAAAAATAATAATAATAAACATGAGAAAATAAC
>NW_024656704.1:0-648 GCF_008729295.1 Plectropomus leopardus
TGACTGAGAGCCCCTCGGCTCAGCCTGCGTCCTCTGCTCGTCTCCAGTGTTCGTGTACCTGTCGTCTGCTGCTGCTGGCAGATAAGCGGATAAGCTGAGTCACTGCAGTGACTCATCATCGTCCAGGAAATAGTTCAGGCTGATCTGCAGGTTTATCAGCTGGAGGTGGACGCAGATAATTTACACAGACAGCCGAGAGGCTCTCAGTCAAAGTCACAGTTAGGTTTCATAATTTCTACCTTCTCGTGATTGTGAGACCACCTGCACACTTTTACCAACACGCACACACGCTAAACATTATTATGACCCAAGACTGAATGTAGAGGTATGCAGGCCGGTCACCTCCCTGATTGGTTGGTGATGTCAGCGTCGTCGTTAGGCCTGGGTGTCCGAGTCTTCAGCCCTGAATGTGTTATAAATAGTCCTTCATCTACATATAAAACTAATCCTCTCTTCTTCTGTTCATGCATTGAAGCCCCTTAAAAAAATCCCTAGGGGGTCCACCACAACATAACATTACATTTCAACAGAAACACAGTGATTTAAAAAATTATAGTAATAAAAGTAATCAATAAAATTAATAAGTGAAAAAATATTAATAATGTTAATGGTAATACAAAAATTAGCTGTATTAAAAAACAGTAATCA
>NW_024656705.1:0-490 GCF_008729295.1 Plectropomus leopardus
AAAAAAAAAAAAAGGGAGAAAAGTTTGCCTGTTCTCCTGTTTTATCAGCAGGTGATTAAAAACCTAAATTTGTTCCTGCTTCTGACCGTGTTCATTCTTTTCGGCAGATATCTAAATCTTCCCTGCTGAAGTCGACGGTGGTGATGCAGGTTTTTGACTTTAACAGATTCTCCAAACACAACATCATCGGCGAGCTGCGGCTGCAGCTCTGCAACGTCGACTGGAACCACGTCATCGAGGAGTGGCGGGACCTCGCCGAGCCCGCCAAGTTTGAGGTTTCTTTGTCTTTCTTCCCTTTTCACACTCTCGATGCAAACTACGGCAGCTGGAGGGGCGTTCAGACGTCACTCATGTTTGTGTTTTCCAGCAAGAATAATTAACATGATAACATAATAACCAGCAGAATCAGTTTCTCCCTTTAAATCACTTCTTAAAACTTTGTCGTAGACCATCTTTTATATTTTATTTTGTTTTCTAATTGATCTTTCTT
>NW_024656706.1:0-211 GCF_008729295.1 Plectropomus leopardus
CAGGCTGCCCGGAAAACCAGCTCAGCCTCCTCCAGGGAGCAGTACAGCAGACGGACCTGGAAGGGAAGGGAGAGAGGGAGACAGTTAATACACAGAAGCACGGTTCCTAAAGCTAAAGGCAAGTTAGATTTCAGAATGTTTTAATGCCACTCAGAACTAACTTTAACTAAATTAAAGGCATTGTGAAGGATTTTCCTAAAAAAAGATATAT
>NW_024656707.1:0-396 GCF_008729295.1 Plectropomus leopardus
CCGAAAACTTCTCTTTCCCTCTCGCTCTCTTGTCTAAATAAACTCTTTACACGCAACTCCGCTGGCTGCCTGCCGAGCCTGTCTGCTGCTGAGAGTGCCTGTCAGTCAGCGATCAGGGTAACAAGCAGCCTGCCGGGTTCTGGCTCAGGGAAACTGACTGACTGGTTTTCGTACTGGCTGACTGACCGGATTACTGACAGAGTGGTTTTTCTGGGAAAGGAATCAATTCTCTTTTGTATCGTGATGTTTTTTGTTTTGTTTTTTTCAACCAGCGTTCTTGTGCTGCATTCAGACGCCCGTCACGAGTATTTAAACGTTATTTCTGTCAAAAACATGGAAAAAAGGCAACGAGCACCTTGGCAGCAAGAAATGTCCTACGAATTGCAAAAAAAAAAA
>NW_024656708.1:0-2018 GCF_008729295.1 Plectropomus leopardus
CACACACACACACACACACACACACACACACACACACACACAAAGAATGAAACCAAGAGTCAGATGCTTGTTGACAGACATCTTTTTGAAATGCAGCTGCAGGTGCACCAAACATATAAGGTTTGTTCCAGTTCTGTTGGCCTCAGTCAGTCTTGATGAGAGGCACATGCAGAAAGGTTCTGTAAGATACTGTAGATAGAAAAAACTTCATAACAGATTTATTTCTTGAGCTGATGAACATGTTAACAGTTGATGCTGCACCTGCAGCTGCATTTCAAAGACCCAACACCAGACACATGTCTGACTTTGGGTTTGAGTGTGTATGTGTGTTTGTGTGTGTGAGAGAGTGAGTGAGTGATATTAAGTAGGAATAGAAGATTGAGAGTCTAAACAAATATATTATTCCCATTTAAAACCCCATAAAAATTCAACATAAAATGTCTATAATAAAAACAACACATTGGAAAATCTATTTTAGAATTTATTTTTACTTCAGTCTATCTGGTTATTAAGTGCATGAATTCTTTTGAACATGCTATAATGTGAACCTTTATTTCCACCAGGGTTTATTGGAAAAGATATAAAATGACTAACCCTATGTGACTAACTACTAAAAATAGTATGTTACAGAAAAGTCTGTATCTCAAAAACTATAAGGACTTATGTCACATTTTTGGTACCACTGGACTAGGAACAACTTTTTCAACAATTTCAATAATTTGTTATTTGTTCCAATGTATGTATAATACAAAGCATACAAAATTATCACTAAAGTTATTTTTTTGATCTTTTTCATCCTTCAACTTTGTCTCTCAATGAAGGCATGATACATTTCACATCTTGAAAATTTTGATTTTGACATGTATAGCCACATGTCTTGACACTGAACACAGAAAATTTAATGTTTCTATCTCTAACAGAAAAATATCTATAGGGCTTTTACTTAACATACTAAATATAGTAAAATGACATAAATGGCTTAATTATATGCATATGGAAAATAATAAAACAGTTGATCAAAAAAAAGGGAGATGTTCAGACACATCTGTTAAAAGATTTTTGTCAAGTTCTTTAAAGTATCAGAACAAATGTACTACCTAAAGTTGAGCTGACAGAGTTTTGCCTTGTGTAAAAGATAACACAGATTTCCAGTTTCTCAGAGACAGGCTCCACATCATAAATCCTACCTGCAGACTCTCAGGGCCTACAGTTGAAAAGCTTTGTTTCCATTGAATTTTGAAGTAGATAAAGTTTATGACAGCATATCAGTTGGAGGATGTGCCACATTGGCTTACTATCCACCACCACCTGGGCCTCAAGTGTATTTGTTTAAACTGAGAATTAGACCCTTTCTACTTAAACTGAATTGAAGTGCATGTTCCACCAGAAACTAAGCTCTCCAACTGTAAGTGTTGAGGACCTGCCAGCCCAGGTCCAGCAGACATCAGGAAGCCAAGGCTGCAGATACAGCAGCAGTGATGGCAGCAGCTCCACCACCAGTGAGCCACTGCTGGAGAGTGAGGACACAGACTGCTGGGCCTTCACATTGAGCCAGAGGAAGGCCTGACTACCTCAATACATCTTATTCCCTTCAACAAGCTTCAGATTAATAAACCACATAATATCCTAGAAACTGGGATAAAACAGGAGGGAAATGCAGGCACTCCAAAAGTGTGAAAAATGTGAAAAATAAGGAGTGCTTACTATACCTGAGTGGACTTTCTGTTTTTAATATACAATCTCAATCTCAAAGTGTGGTATTTCCACAATGCAGGCCACAAACATAATTTTTCAAATGCTGTTATCACTGGGAAGGATGATTTGTCCACCAATTTACAAACCCAAATCCAGATTTTCATCCATAGTAGGCTATCCAACCCAGTGCTCATTACATTTACATCAAGGAGGCACATGGTCAACTTGACACTAAACACTATGAATGGCTCTATAGCAATCCCTTGCTGGACCTAAAAAAAATATTTGATGCTCTACTTAAAAAGGAACTGGATGAGGGTCAT
>NW_024656709.1:0-396 GCF_008729295.1 Plectropomus leopardus
TTCAAAGGGTTAATAATTAGATTACTTTTTAAAATGTTTATACATAAAGTTGTGTTTCAGAAGAAGTAAGTAAATAAAATATGCAATAACAATTACGACTATAAAAACTCCAAAATACACATTTCAATCAACACCTCAGTTTTGTGAATACTGTCCCAAAAACGTAAAACCGCTAAAAATATTCAACGAAATTCAGCATTATTTCATGCAGTCCTTAAAAAAGTGACTTTAATTAAATGTCTTAAATGCAGCTCAGATTTGTTATATTTTATAATATAATTTTTTTTCGTTGTTAACTGTGATAATCTGTTGCAGTATAAAAAATGTTTTTATATTTTTGTTTATGTTTGTTGTTGTTGACGTTCTGTTAATTTCACACAGTTTGTTAAAAATAAA
>NW_024656710.1:0-329 GCF_008729295.1 Plectropomus leopardus
ACAATAAAAATTCTACTACATAATACCTTTTTTGGATGTTTATCAGATTTTAGGATGTGTTTCGTATTTTAGGACATTTTAAGGATTTTAGGACTTTTCTGGGATTTGGGGATTTTTAGTCCCTGCTTTGAATGGCTACTGTTGTTTCGTCTTTATTCACAGTCTGTTTGTGTGAAAAGTCTTATACGAATAAAGTCTGATCCATTGATTTCCAGGAAAAAGATACGGAGCGTGTGAACGAACCTGCTGTGACAAACGCCGCCGAGTCTTAAAACGGCAACAGCGAGACTTCAGGTTTCAGCACCGGCTTCGCCGACATGCACCCGTTC
>NW_024656711.1:0-371 GCF_008729295.1 Plectropomus leopardus
ACAATAAAAATTCTACTACATAATACCTTTTTTGGATGTTTATCAGATTTTAGGATGTGTTTCGTATTTTAGGACATTTTAAGGATTTTAGGACTTTTCTGGGATTTGGGGATTTTTAGTCCCTGCTTTGAATGGCTACTGTTGTTTCGTCTTTATTCACAGTCTGTTTGTGTGAAAAGTCTTATACGAATAAAGTCTGATCCATTGATTTCCAGGAAAAAGATACGGGGCGTTTGAACGAACCTGCGGTGGCAAACGCCGCCGAGTCTTAAAACGGCAACAGCGAGACGTCAGGTTCCAGCACCGGCTACGCCGACCCGCACGCGTTCACGGCTGTGCGGATTCTCTGACCGTTTTTCTGACGGAAACGT
>NW_024656712.1:0-246 GCF_008729295.1 Plectropomus leopardus
TAAGAGGGTCAGTGTGCATTAATCCACATTTAAACTAATGTAAATGCACTCGAGTTTGCTGGGGAGCTCGTTTTCATCTGTAGTCCTTTGCTTGATGTTAAAAGGCATCCTAAAATGATTTTTTTAAAAATAAAAAATCCTAATGATACTGACTGCAAAGGCAGTTTTTTGATTTAGTAAGAACTGGCTTTGAATTATTATTATTTATTCATTTTTTACTTCTTTTTATTTATTTGCAGTCTTGCA
>NW_024656713.1:0-205 GCF_008729295.1 Plectropomus leopardus
TTATTTGTAAATGAATTTCTTCATTTCTTGTCTCGTGTGTCCTCCGCCCTCGTCCGTTACGCCGTCTCTAATCAGTCCACACAGAGGACACCTCCCTGCTCCTCCCTCTAACTGCATCATCTCGCTGTCATCAACACATTTATCCCTCCGGTTAGTCATGTATCTCCTGTGCTGTCCTTTCTTTATCTCCACCAGGCCGACGTCC
>NW_024656714.1:0-391 GCF_008729295.1 Plectropomus leopardus
TAAGAGGGTCAGTGTGCATTAATCCACATTTAAACTAATGTAAATGCGCTGGAGTTTGCTGGATTATTATCTTTTTTTTTTTTTACTTCTTTTTATTTATTTGCAGTCTTGCAGTGTATAAATGTCCTACAAAAGATCCTACAAAGAAAGAAAATCATACTTGATTCCCACCATTCGCAGGTTTTAGGAAAATACGCACTTAGTAAAAAAAATAAATAAATAAATTTAAATTTGGCTTTAATAACCCCAGACTTCACTAGATTCTTCACTCAATTGTGATTTTCCAATAATCAGTAACATTAGAAAAACAAAAACAAAAAAACATAATGAGATGAGACCCAAAAGTGAGCAAAAAGTAAAAATGGAAAATGGAAAATGACATATAAAATGT
>NW_024656715.1:0-232 GCF_008729295.1 Plectropomus leopardus
ATTATAGTATAAAACATTACATTTAAAAAAAGAAAAAAATAGATGATGTGTGTAAAACATTAAAAAAAAAAAAAATCAAGACAATTAACATATTATATTATCCCAAAAAAATTCCAAGGTAGTTTAGCAACAGAAGAGGGAAATGTCTGGCATTTCTGGACAGTTTTCTGGGCAATTATGTGTTTCTCATGCATGTGAGATTCCACTATTTGAATTCCCATCATGATGAATT
>NW_024656716.1:0-215 GCF_008729295.1 Plectropomus leopardus
ATTATAGTATAAAACATTACATTTAAAAAAAGAAAAAAATAGATGATATGTGTAAAACATTAAAAAAAAAATCAAGACAATTAACATATTATATTATCCAAAAAAAATCCAAGGTAGTTTAGCAACAGAAGAGGGAAATGACTGGCATATCTGGACAGTTTTCTGGCTAATTATGTGTTTCTCATGCATGTGAGATTCCACTATTTGAATTCCCA
>NW_024656717.1:0-269 GCF_008729295.1 Plectropomus leopardus
AACTTTATACTTCTATTCTACTACATCTAAGAGGGAAATATTATACCGTTTACTTCAGCCTATATTTAGCCTATCTGACAGCTGTAGTTACTTTAAAAGTAAGGATTTTTTTTGCACATAAAACTTACAAAGAGCTTCAAAAAATATGATGCTTTGTTTTTATATGCAGTCTATGTTTCGGTTGACATTGATTTGAGTGAAAATACTAACTTACTTTTGACTTGCAAAACAATAATTTGGTCCCACTTCTGATACTACTGTTAAACCCT
>NW_024656718.1:0-249 GCF_008729295.1 Plectropomus leopardus
AATTAAAGAAAAACAAAAAAAGCCCAAGGTGCCAAACAGTAAAAAAACAAAACAAAACAAGAACAAGATGAACAAGAACATTAAAAAAAACAAAAAAACATACAGACAAAAAAACAACAAACGCAAGGTGCCAAACAGTAAAAGAAAATAAAATACAAAAACAAAACAAGAACAACAAAAAAACAAGGTGCCAAATAGTAAAAAGTAATAAAAACACTAACAAAAAACAAAGTGCCAAACAATAAAAAA
>NW_024656719.1:0-3076 GCF_008729295.1 Plectropomus leopardus
ACACACACACACACACACACACGCACACACACACACACACACATATATATGTTAGTGTGTGTGTGTGTGTGTGTGTGTGTGTGTGTGTGTGTGTAAGTCACATCATGTGGGGTGAATGTTTTTGAGTGCTCATGCACAACCCCAGAACAAACATGTAACCCCCTTTACACCTTGCACAAAATACATTTTGGGTCATTGGGCAGTGCTTGACCACATGAAAGTACAGGTGTAAATGCACCCAAAATGCATTGAGGAAGGACTGTGATCCAATCAGCCAAGCCACCACCAGAGGTGGTCAAAAATTCATTTGGACCATATTGAACACAAATGCAAGTGTGTTTTCAATCCGCATACAAAAACTATGTGGGCAAAAACACGTAATCACATGCAACTATTCCAAAACAGGGAGTTGGCAGTCAGTTAGTGAGCTAAGCTACCAGAGTCAGCAGCAAGACAGCTTATGGATAACCAAGACACTTGGAATGGAGTCTAGACAAGACCAAATGTCGGCTTTTCAGTTTGGTCTTGGGAAAATATACAAGCAAAACTTGGCAATTCATCTCACTATCGAGCCATTTATGAAGTCATGGCTAAGCAAATGGTGGAGAACGACTACAACTAGTCCTCGCGGCTATGTCAACAAAAGAGAGATCTGATCCAAATCAGATCTCATTGTGGATGCTGTAGACACATCCAAATAGCAGGTGTAAATGTAATCAGGTTAAATCATAACTAGATAAAATCTGGATACCAGATGAGGGGTGTAAATTAGGTTAAAGAATCTGAAACACAGACAGGTTAATCAGCTGTAAGTCTTTTGCAGCACCAGCAAGCAAATCCAACGATATATCTTAAAAATTGTGTTAAAGCCCTGTGTATGGTACCTGGAAGTACAATATTCATTTCATCTGGAAGTGTTGGAAAGATGAGTGTGCCTATACAACTTTGCAGCAAGTTGCCTGAATTATTTATTACCATGTGTGCCAACTTGACATTTTGGTCAGACAGTTGTGGCCTGATTGGAAATGATTCACTGAATGAGATCCAAATGAGTGACTGCAAAGATTAATAAAAAAGGGAATTGTCTTTGGCACAAAGGAGGATTTTTTAGGGTAAAATCATGGACTTGCCGCACTGGATGTATATACTGTCGACGGCAAAACGACTATGACTGTTCAACAGAGAAGATCAGCTTTTATTCTTTACACTACCCCAGAGTGTCTGTATAGCACATAGTGCAAAAAGACCCAGTTGTAATGTCAAATTTTGGACATTGTGATGACCACTGTCAATTGATTTAAGCCAGGGCCACATTCTCAACGTTATTTCAGCACCATTAGCACAGCAGGACACTTTCTGGCACACAAAGGTGAGGTGGTTATCTCTTAGACAGATGGTGACATGCTTTTTTACTGTCAGACAGGAGCTGCAAGGCTCTCTCTCAGTCTCTTTTTTAATGCTTCTAGCTTGTCAACACACAGATCTGAGTGAAACATGCAGTCCAGTTTGAAAAAATAAAACTCTGGGTTATCAGAACCTGGTGTGTCAAACTAACATGACAATACTTATAGTTCCAAAACCCGTTCTACAAAATTCATGTCAAGAGATAACAGTGGCATAACAGTTCAGCCTATTGTTAGGATTTGGCACATCATTACTCAATCAATAAAATTCAGTAAGTAAGTCTGGCAGCCTCACAGGTACACCCATCTCTGTCTACCTGTATAAAAGATTTTCTCTTTTGGTTACTCTAAATGTCAAGCTGCTACCTCGCTAAATTCTAATTCAGCTTTTAATGTTAAATGACTCAAGATGTCAGACAGTTTCGTATGAATATATGTAGAGGTTATAGACGCATTAAATAAACTGTGAAAAAACCATTGTCTGCATCGCTGTGGTTGATAATGCAGCTGTAGCCCAGGCAGTGACTCTAATAAAACATTCAGCTTATGTGAGTGAAAACTGCTTGCCCCTCTGCTCCAGGTCAGTGTTGTATAATGAGGTCAATGAAGATGTGTGAATCTAATTGCAGAATTGGTGTTAAAGGGTCAGCAGTGACAACAGTGCTGCAACTATACTATTTATTATTAAGCATAAATCCATAACATCTGCATGTTTATGAAATCTCCGTACATTCTGCACAAAAGTGACACATGGGTGTAGACCCAAATTAAAAATCTTGACTTCACAGCAAAGCTCAGATGTGAAGGAACATGCTCTTAGTTTCAACTGGCAAGATTTGCAACCATTGTGTGTTGCTTTTGGTCTGATGTGCGTGCAGGAGTGGCTAGGATACTATGACATTTTGGGAACTGTCACACTGCTGAGTCTCCTATAGAGAGATTAGCCTGTTGTGACCTGACAGGGGCTTTCTATTAATCTGACAGAGCCCCAACTAGAAGCAAATACAGATGAGACCATGAGTATGGCTATAACAGTGTGTGTATTCGTACCACGGTACAGGAGTCACGGTATGTAGATTAATGCACGTAACCAAAGTTGAGCCTGGAAACTTAAAGTTGTTTAGCAATATAATCTGAGGTTAGCACAAAAGCAAACTGGCATGCAAAGCAGTCACACTGTGGGGAAAAGAAACAGCAGATCTGAAAGACCCAACTGCGTGTTCTCAGTTAGCTAACAGTAACAGAGAGAGAGAAGACGAAGAGAGTGTGCTGGCCTTGCTCTGCCACTGCAGGGTCTGTGAATGGAAACATATCCAACATAATAACCCTCATTTGCCTGAATCGCCCAGATGTGCTGATCAACAGGACGAGGAAAAAACAACCCAGAGCCCAGTGCCTTATGCTTTGAAGCACCCTTTAGATGATGAAGTGAAACACTTACTGAAGCAGCTGGCATTTACACTGGCATATAGCAAAGGTGGGACTAATTGTAATACTTGTGCTACATTTAATTTTTTATTATTCTATTTTCAATTTCACAGCATAAGAGACGCTTTTCAGCACCTTGAAACCCAAGCTTGTTTTGATTTAATTTGAGAACATGGTACAGGGACAATGAACAACTTGTCAAGAAATGTCCTGCATACTGCAAGATATATACAAGATATATACAA
>NW_024656720.1:0-379 GCF_008729295.1 Plectropomus leopardus
AGGACTTGGGACTTGACTGAGGACTTGCCTGTTTTAACTTGGGACTCAAGTGCAAATACTTGAGACTTACATTGGACTTGCAAAACAAATAACTTGGTCTCACCTCTGGTCATTCAGTAAACATAATGTTATCAATCACACCAGGCTTCTGTGGCTCCATTAATGACATAAAAAAATGGTAACTCATGCGATTCAAATTTCAGAATATTCCTCGAAAATAAATTATTATAGACTTCTAGAGGGTGTTGCTGTTTTTGTTGTGTCCTTAAATCTCACAATTTCCAGACTATACTGTATTAATGATCAAGACTTATTTCTGCTGTAGCCTAAAGCTTTTTAAATGTATTTGGTCGCAGCAACAACTAATATAGCTTGCTCT
>NW_024656721.1:0-394 GCF_008729295.1 Plectropomus leopardus
AGAGAGATATATAAAAGAAATGTAAGAAAAAATATAACATCTTTATTGTCAAACAACAAAGGTCAGTTTGGTGACTGACACAAATGTTTGTGTGCATGACACAAAATAAAGAAATCATTAATAAAGTGCAGGAAAGTCAGTGGAGTTTTGTGACTTTTTTTTACATGAATAATGAATGTTTTTACAATTTTGATTTTTGGTTGGGTTATTTTTTTTGTAATTTTGAGTATTTGGGGTGTTTTTTCTCTTTTTAAATAGTTTTGAGTTTGGGGATGTTCCTTTTTCCTTTTATAATTTTGAAACGTTTTTTATTTTATTTAATTTATTTTTTTTTTTTAACAATTTTGAATTCAAGATCGTGTTTATCTTTTTTATATATAATTCTGTGTTTTGG
>NW_024656722.1:0-394 GCF_008729295.1 Plectropomus leopardus
TTCCCTCAAAACGCTCCCACAAACATTTTTTTTCTTGAATATTTAATATATTTATATTGCTTTTGTTTGCAGCTCTTCTATTGGCCGACGGTACCCGAGGAGGAGGAGCCTGCTCTGCTTCCTGCTGTTCGTCGTCCTCGTCGCCTCAACTGCAGGACTTATTGTACGTGTTTCATATGGTATTTTTGACAAAATTTTACACAAATGTCCATTAGGATAAATGAAGAGATGGCATTTTATATTCAGTGATGAAACTTTACTGTAACATCATAATATACACTGTAAATTTTCCATACAACCGCTAGGTGGTAATTCAAGTTTTCTTTATAACTTTGTGTAGTAGTAATAATAATAATTAATTGATTAATTTAAAAAAAATGTATTAATAAAAAAA
>NW_024656723.1:0-505 GCF_008729295.1 Plectropomus leopardus
TATGGTAACAAAACAAAAAGTATCAGTAAAAAAGTTAAATCAAACTTATGGAAAAATAAATGAATGCATCATATATATAATATTTATACTGTATTTATGGTAAAAAAAAAAAAAAAAAGTTTTAAAAAGATATACATTAAACATTATTTTTTTTTCAAAAAATGAATTGAACTTGTAAAAAATGAAAAAGGTTAAATAAAATTTGTAATTAAAAGAAAAGTAAAGAACAGCAGAGAAAAAGGTATGCATCAAAATGAATTAGATTAAAAAGAAATAATAGCCTCCAGAATAACAAAGGTCAAAAAATAGGAAGGGATTTTTTAAAAATCAAAATGGATGGTTAAAAAAGGAAAATGTGAATATAAATGCATTAAAAAAAAAAAGGAAGGAAGGAAAAGGAAGGAAAATAGTAAAAGAAAAAATTGAGCCTATTGGTTTACATATTTTTAATCTTTAAAAAAAAACAGTTATACTAAACTGATGGTGAAATTTCCTGAATTAAAAT
>NW_024656724.1:0-256 GCF_008729295.1 Plectropomus leopardus
ATGCATTTTTGGAATTCATCTTGATTTTACATATATGTTATAAAAAACAAAAGAAAATCCACAGGAAGCAATATGGCAGTGGGTTTGTTTGTAACAAATATTAAAAGAATTATAGTTAAATCATATTCTATAGATCTACAGTTTACTAGTGAAAAATTAATGTATTTCATAAAATATCTGAGACACTGAAAAGGCAATACAGTATCACTATATTGGTTCATATTTCATCAGTGCTGTTTTGTTTTACAATTTGATC
>NW_024656725.1:0-228 GCF_008729295.1 Plectropomus leopardus
GAACCCTTCAGTGGTAACACCTTGGCCTTTTTCTTGATCAGTTTTTGTAAAGATTTGAGTAATTCTGCCTTGTTGTTGGAGACCTTTTCTGTGCTCCAGATCTGCTAAACTCACAGAAAACCCACAAAATCACCAAAAGGAGACATACACTTACCTCAGACACCCAAATACCTTCAAGGATGACCCAACCAAAAAGAGACGCAAAAAGACCCAAACCCACTACAAAAC
>NW_024656726.1:0-705 GCF_008729295.1 Plectropomus leopardus
TATAATTTAAATATAATTTTGCAAGTCTAGAAAGGTGCAGCTTATTGTAAAACTTTAAAATCATGAGACTATGAAAACACATAATTACGACGACACGAGTTGTGACGTCGAAGCTTTCTCTCTTGCTGAAGCTACGATGTCTGTCTGTTTCGTGCAGGATGTACTAAAACGGGCAAAAGGTCTTTTTTGCTTCCCAGCTGATAGAAAGACCAGGAGTTTCTGGATAAAACACGTCAGGTAAGATAACGTTGCATTTGTACTTAGCTAAGTTAAGTTAAACTTTATTGAGCACATTCATGTTCCAGAATTTCAATTTAAAAGTTGTAGAAAATATGCTCATAATACAAAAATAATGTCAAAATAAATTCAAATGCACAACAAGTAAATAAAATGCAGGGAGAAGAGAGAAACCAGGATATGCTGCACAAGTGGAGTAAAACTGAAATGTCTCAATAACATAATGGTTCTTTACAATTTACAATTATTGAGTTTTAATTTTTTAACAGTACATTTTAAAACTGGTATCTTAAAAAATATAAAAGGACGGTATACTGCGACAAACTGCATCATAAATGTAACTCATAGCACAATTCAAATGGGATCAAACAATTAATTTACTCCCATCATTGACTACCGTACATATAATTTCAGAAAAAAAGGTCCCATGTTGGTCCACTGAGAGAGAGAAGGGACCTCGCCTCTTCA
>NW_024656727.1:0-532 GCF_008729295.1 Plectropomus leopardus
TTTTCAGGTAATTTTCTTGTAACTTTTAATATTTTTTTTTTTTTTTATAATATATTTTTGGGCCACGTCTTGTTTAGTTGCGTGTTGCCTTTCCTCTGTGTTTTTGAAGGAAATCAAACCGATTTGCTCAGGTTCCAAAGGGTTAAGGCTTAAAGTTGCTCATGCTCATGAATTAAGCTTCTCCAGCATCTTGTCAAAATATGGTCACTTTCAGCTCCAAAAAAGATCATGTTGACAATTTAAAATCCCAAATTTGAGGCTTTAAAACAGGACAGGACACACCAACCTGTCACGTCACGTTAGCTACGTCCATTATTTATACGATCTCTGAGAAAAAAAAATAGCATTACACCCTTATAAATGTATAACCTATACGTTTATTATATATAGTAATTAATTTAAATTCTGTGCTATTAAATATGTCAAATCATTTAGAAAAGAAAACCACCACCCTGTTTGTCAAAATGGTGGACAAAAAAAATTATAATAACAACAATAATTGATATTCGAAGTGTTCAAACTTTGCACCTCA
>NW_024656728.1:0-256 GCF_008729295.1 Plectropomus leopardus
CAAAAAACATTAAATCCGAGCTTAAAATAGAGATATTTGCTCAAAATGGTTTGGTTTTTTATTATAATGCTACCTCTATTTTATTTTATTTTTTATTTATATTTTTTGCAGCATCATTTCCACTATTGCTGGTAATATCCATCTTTTTTCTTTGTGTATTTATTTCTTAATTTTTTCTGTATAGTTTTCTCATGTTAAATAAAGTTTTAAAAAAAATGGCTGCAAGGCCTCAAAACATCCCTCCAAACTCCATTTC
>NW_024656729.1:0-1150 GCF_008729295.1 Plectropomus leopardus
TTTTTGGCCAAATTTTCAACATGCTATATTATGAGTTTTTGGCCTTTGTTTGGCCCTTCTTTCAACATGCTATGCTATGGCACATCTCTCTGAGCTGTAATGAGTGGTTTTCAGCCATTTTTAGGACATGTCAAAGTTTGAGATTTTTGCCATACCATAGTATGTGATTTTTGGCAATTTTTTCAGCGTGCCGTATCATGAGTTTTTGGCCTTTAATTGGCTCTGTCATTAACATGCTGAATCATGTAATAGTACGAGTTTGCTGTCATGACTTCTGAAGGATGGAGACACCTGTTGAGGCTTTAATCAGCACATCTTTAATATGAGTAAAAGTACGAGTATACAATTGAAATTACAGTTACAACAAACGTGTTCAATAAACGAGTACAACATAAATGAAGATGAGTACAATGACAAACTAAAATGAAAACGACAAATGAGGACAAGTACAACATAGATGAGCGCTTAGGTCAGCCCAGACAGAGACAAGACTAAACACAGACTAACTGACAGAACATAGAAAGCCTGCTGACACTGTACACATCGAAAGGCAGTAGTATTTATACAATGCTGTGACGTAGATGGAAAGTACCAATTTTACATGTCAAGTACTAGACTTCTTTTGAGGAATGATGCATGCATTTGTGTTGCTAAATTCACAGGGACTGGTCCAGCTCAGGTATCCATGGTCAAGCATAACTTACAGGGACTTAGACTTCACCATATATAGGTAGCTCTTGCATAATTATAAAAATACATAATAACAGCATGGCATGTCTCTTTGAGCTATAATGAGTGGTTTACAACCATTTTTGAGAAATGTCAAGATTTAAGATTTTGACCATACTATAGTATAGTATTTTCGGCCTTTTTTGGCTCTGTTTTCAACATGTTATGCTATGGCACATCTCTCTGAGCTGTAATGAGTGGTTTGAAGCCATTTTTAGGACGTGAAAATTTGAGATTTTTGCCATACTATAGTATGCGATTTTTGGCCAAATTTTCAACATGCTATATTATGAGTTTTTGGCCTTTTATGGCCCCTTTTTTCAACATGCTATGGTATGGCACATCTCTCTGAGCTGTAATGAGTGGTTTTCAGCCATTTTTAGGACATGTCAAAATGTGAGATTTTTGCCATACTATAGTA
>NW_024656730.1:0-301 GCF_008729295.1 Plectropomus leopardus
GCGGGGAATCCTCCACTGGTACTTTCTTAGATAAACAAGCTCTATTTCGAAGCTGTTTTATTCACTCTGGGACCTTACTTATACTAAAAGCACAAAAGCAATTTGTGTGAATAACTTTACTTTTTTTTGTGAATTGAAAAATGATTGGGGGGGGGCACCTATCGGGGACCAGATTTGTCTAGCAGGCCATAAGTTGAGTACACTGCAGTACACACATACTAATACTTCCATGCATCCATCCATCCATCCTTCTAAAATCCATTTTTAATGTGTCTTGTCTGGGCTGCAGCCACAGTGCCAG
>NW_024656731.1:0-434 GCF_008729295.1 Plectropomus leopardus
GTTCTTTCATGTTCCTACACTTGCAAGAAATAAGTAAATTTAGAAAATGATTTTTGAAAAGGCAAAGGAGAAAATGCCAAGTGATAAAACAGGAAAAAATATTTTTAAATAATATCATAATTACATTTTTAAAATTACAAAATTGTTACAGGATTTTTTTTTTCAAGCACTTTTTCCAAGTCTTGTTTACCTTGTGTTTGTTTTTCTTGTTTTGTTTTGTTTGGTTCTAGGGTTTTATGTGGTGATGTTTTTTTTTTGTTTGTTTGTTTTTTTGAATACCTATTTTCATATAATTTCTTATACTTTTTATTGACTTCTTGCTAATTTTGGGGTAATTTCTTCATTGCATTCTTCCATTGTCTTCTTGTCAATTAGCTTGGGTTACAAAGACTTAAATACAAATGTGGAAATACATTTAAAACAATAAAACAAAA
>NW_024656732.1:0-277 GCF_008729295.1 Plectropomus leopardus
TAGGGTAACATTTTATATAAACGTTAAAAACTTTTTTTTGTTAACATATCACATTACATTTTCATTTAAAAATGTTGTCAGTCCTCAGTAACAAAATTTGAATGCTTTTGCTTTGAAATGTTCTTTCTTTGTTCTCTTGTAACATTATGGGAACATTTTATAAATTCTCTGACCTGTCACCTCTCAACATCACCAAAATATTCTCAGAATGTTGCAGTTAAAACATTACTTCTTAGTCAGTATTGAACCTTAAAGGAACATTATTTGAAAATAAACA
>NW_024656733.1:0-313 GCF_008729295.1 Plectropomus leopardus
AAGATAAAGAAAGACATAAAAATAAAATAGAATGAACAGATAAATATGTGGGGGGAAGGGGAAAAACAGGGGGTGGGGAATCAAATAAATAAAAATCATAAAATAAAGTAAAGGGCAGAAAAGTACAGAGGAAAAAAAAAACATTCTGTAGGTGAGGTTATTGGATTAAGCAGAACGCTATAGCCAAAAACATATTTTGTGAGGTTACAGTGGCCTTTGACCATCAAAATCTACTCAATTCATCCTTGACTCCAAGTAGATGTTTGTGCCAAATTTGTGGAAATTCCCTCAAGTCCTCCTTGTAATATTGCAT
>NW_024656734.1:0-257 GCF_008729295.1 Plectropomus leopardus
AAGATAAAGAAAGACATAAAAATAAAATAGAATGAACAGATAAATATGTGGGGGGAAGGGGAAAAACAGGGGGTGGGGAATCAAATAAATAAAAATCATAAAATAAAGTAAAGGGCAGAAAAGTACAGAGGAAAAAAAAAACATTCTGTAGGTGAGGTTATTGGATTAAGCAGAACACTATAGCCAAAAACATATTTTGTGAGATTTCAATGGCCTTTGACCATCAAAATCTATTCAATTCATCCTTGACTCCAAGT
>NW_024656735.1:0-239 GCF_008729295.1 Plectropomus leopardus
ATTAAAAATATGGGAAGAAGGTGATGAGCAACGAAAAAAGGAATGACTCTAATATTAGCAAGAAATTAGCATAAAGTACAGTCAAATTTTCTGAAAATGAGTTTTAAAAAAAGAAAAGAAATGTTAAAAAAGATAGGGAAATGTCCTGCAAAAAATGATAATGTTGCAATAACACATTAAACATGTTGTTATGATAAATTTTACCTTTTGTCCTTTCCTCCCCCTGGACATTTCCCCTA
>NW_024656736.1:0-204 GCF_008729295.1 Plectropomus leopardus
AAAAGGAATGACCCTAATATTAGCAAGAAATTAGCATAAAGTACAGTCAAATTTTCTGAAAATGAGTTTTAAAAAAAGAAAAGAAATGTTAAAAAAGATAGGGAAATGTCCTGCAAAAAATGATAATGTTGCAATAACACATTAAACATGTTGTTATGATAAATTTTACCTTTTGTCCTTTCCTCCCCCTGGACATTTCCCCTA
>NW_024656737.1:0-327 GCF_008729295.1 Plectropomus leopardus
TATGTTAAATAACAGTCAAAGGAATTTTTCAGACTACAGATAATCCACGACTCACCATTGACATTTTTCAATAAGAGGACTAAGCGTTATGGTTTAGTTTTAATTAAAAACAAATTTTTTTGTTTTGTTTCTTTAATTTTTTTTTTTTTTATTAATTTATTTATTTATTAGTTTATTTGTCAGAGATTAAGCAAAAAACATTGTTAACAGGTTACAATTAAATTATTCAATTCAAAACTTTATTAAGGACTCTGGTCATAGAGAGACCCATAGACAATTACACGAGATAATATCAACAAAATAAAATGAAAAAGGGGCATAAAAAAA
>NW_024656738.1:0-207 GCF_008729295.1 Plectropomus leopardus
CCAAAAATGAAATAAATGGAAATGGAAATAAATAACCTTTAGTTGTTTTTTTTTTTTACAATTTCATTTTAATTTCTCACTTCTTTATGGCTTAAGTGATTCTCATCTTCTGCAACTGTAAAACTGTTTGATCATTTTACAGACTAAAAAAAAAAGATATATTTGAAGACATCACTTTGGGCAGAGGGAAATTAGTATTATTACTAT
>NW_024656739.1:0-496 GCF_008729295.1 Plectropomus leopardus
AACAGGACTGCAGTAAAAGCAGAAAAACATTTTGGTATATGCATGCTAGTCATGTTTATAATTTTATTTATAGTGGTAGTGCACAATAAATGTTATCTTAACTGATCATTTGCACCCGTTGGACTACTGACAAATAAGAAAAACCATTAGTACATTGTAAAGTAGCAATGAGGATGGGAGCGAACAAGAAACAATTCAATCAGACAAGTACAAAAACTCTAAACACCAAAAAGTTTGTCTATAAAAACATCAGATTATTCATGAGGAGATTTGAAACAGAGTGGCCGTGTCCTCTAATTACATAATTCAAAAAACATGTATCTCTGTATAAATGTGAATCAATAAATGTGTAAATAAGTACAGGAATGAACAGATAAATATGTTTAAAACATAGCTAAATAAATAAATGTAGAAATCAATAATTAAAATTAAAAATGAATAAATAAAGAAATAAATAATAGAATCAATGAAAAAATAAAGAAATAAATGCATGCAT
>NW_024656740.1:0-1011 GCF_008729295.1 Plectropomus leopardus
AAATTTGACATTTTTTCGCCATAGTATAGTATGCGATTCTTGGCCATTTTGTCAACATGCTAAATTTATACATTTTAAAACTTTTTTTGCGTTTGTTTCCACTTTGTTTAGGATATTGTGTCTCTACAAGCTATAATATGTCATTTTCAGCCATTTTTGAGATGGGTCAAAATTTGACATTTTTCGCCATAGTATAGTATGCGATTCTTGGCCATGATTTCAACATGCTAAATTATGACATTTTAAAACTTTTTTTGCGTTTGTTTCCACTTTGTTTAGGATGTTGTGTCTCTACAAGCTATAATATGTCATTTTCAGCCATTTTTGGGACGGGTCAAAATTTGACATTTTTCGCCATGTTTTCAACATGCTAAATTATGAGGTTTTTGGACTTTTTTGGCCTTTGTTACCACTTTGTTTAGTATGAGGCGTCTCTACAAGCTATAATATGTCATTTTCAGCCATTTTTGGGACGGGTCAAAATTTGCTATTTTTCCCTGTACTATACTACGGTTCTTGGCTATTTTTTTGACATGCTGAAACATGATGTTAACGTCTTGTTTTTGACATTCAATGCTATGGCGCAACTCTCCATGCTATAAGAAGGTGTTTTCAGCCATTTTTGGAACCTGTCAAAATTTGACATTTTTCGCCATACTTCAGCATAATGCAGGTTTTCACCATTTTTTAGACATGCTATACTATGGCATTTTTCGCGGTTGGAAAAGTTAACTTTGCCGGACTTTATCATGATGGCTTGTTTCCACATGCTGTACAAAAACTACAGTATGTACAGCAAGTTTTTTCAACAACAATGTTCTGAGCAATTGTTTTCGTGACATCCCATGACTTCTATTCTTCCAACAAAGTAAACACGACTTTTTATGAAAATGTTTTACAACTATACCATGAGTTTTTAAATGCATATATATATATATATATATACATATATATATAATACATACATATAATATATAACATTGTATGTGTAAAAACTCATAGTATTCTGTA
>NW_024656741.1:0-580 GCF_008729295.1 Plectropomus leopardus
TTTTTTTTTTTTAAATAGGGGTTAAAAAGCTGGTTACCAGGTTTCAAAGTTAATGTCGTGTTGTGAAGATTGTGCTGTTGTTTAGGCTGATTTTTTGACCCGTTGTGTGCAAACGGAGCAGAAACTGATGGAAACCATAGCATGTCGGACAGAGAGGTCAGTGCCAGGTGATATTTTACCCTGCCGCTCTGTCGCCAGATGAAACGGCACGCGTGATTTATGGTGGCAGGCCGGATGGCGGCAGCGCAGGGAGCGCTGCTTTCACTGGCCTCGGCAGACGCGAGCCAAAATTGGGTTACTCGCCAAACGTAAAGGGTCTGTCTCAGACTAACAAATTTAATCATGGCCTTCCTCCCCTGCAGGTTGTTTTAATACTGCTGGATTACGGAGGTCTCTCATCTCTCCGCGGCTCTTTACGGCCGACGCAGATGTAGGCCTGTCAGTGTGTCTGCAGCACAAACACACAAACACACACACAGCTCCTCTCAGGAGGGCTGCGCTTGTTTGCCAGCCAGCCGGCAACATAAATCACAAGTTTGAAGGCAGAGCCCAGGAGTTCAAAATCCACTCTCGCCACCAA
>NW_024656742.1:0-390 GCF_008729295.1 Plectropomus leopardus
TTAGTGTTTTATTTTTTCACTGTTGATTTTGAAGAAAGGGTATATAATAAATATAACGATATAAAAACATGCATAACACCACAAATAAATAAAAAAATGACAAAATAAAATACAAATACATTTTAAAAAAAATATAAACAAAATGCAGTTTAAAAATGACTGCATTCGATCCTTTTTCCCCCATTATTAGATCATGAAGGAACAAAGGATGGAATAAGTATTATTATAAAGACATGCATAAGTAAAAAATAAAGATAAAAATATGGAAAATTAAACTAAATAAAAAAAATGCATATAAACAAAATTAATAATTAAAAACGCTTGACTTTTTAAAAAACAAATGCACTTGTTAGATTTTAAAAAAAAACAAAAAAACATGCATGAAAAAAA
>NW_024656743.1:0-389 GCF_008729295.1 Plectropomus leopardus
AATAATAATAAATCATTATGAAACAGAAATGAACAAAGTCTGCATATCAAAATAAGAAGCTAAAACTGGCAGCAGGTCTCAAAGTTGTTTTTTTTTAAGTACACATATATTTAGTACACCATGATGTTTTTGGGTCATTTTGGGTCTTTTTGACGACATACTATACTATGACATTTTCTATGACACATTATATTACAACATTTTAGTAACATTTTTTCAACATGCTATCACATTTTGGTGACATTTTTGACGACCTGCAAAAATGAAACAAAAAGTCATCAGTGTGACATTAAAAATGTGACAAAACCATCATAGTATGATGTCAGAAATGTCATTTAAACGTCAGTAAAGCATGTTGTTAAAAACCTCATCGAGAAGTATGTCATTAA
>NW_024656744.1:0-252 GCF_008729295.1 Plectropomus leopardus
ATTAAAAGTGAAAGTGCAAGTAATTGCTGTTAATGAAAAAGTAAGTGAATAGAAATCCTAGCATTATGAAGTTTATTTCTGGGCATACATACACATACATCAACTTAGAAATGGTGCATACATTGCACTTGAAAAAAAATGTCTTTTTTACAACTTAAAGGATTCAAAGAGCAAAATCCATTTTTTTCCTTTCGTCCCATTCCTTCATTCATCCATCTGCCCCAACCTCCAAATGTGAAATGGGAAAAAAAA
>NW_024656745.1:0-252 GCF_008729295.1 Plectropomus leopardus
ATTAAAAGTGAAAGTGCAAGTAATTGCTGTTAATGAAAAAGTAAGTGGATAGAAATCCTAGCATTATGAAGTTTATTTCTGTGCATACATACACATACATCAACTTAGAAATGGTGCATACATTGCACTTGAAAAAAAATGTCTTTTTTACAACTTAAAGGATTCAAAGAGCAAAATCCATTTTTTTCCTTTCGTCCCATTCCTTCATTCATCCATCTGCCCCAACCTCCAAATGTGAAATGGGAAAAAAAA
>NW_024656746.1:0-245 GCF_008729295.1 Plectropomus leopardus
TTAAGTGTGAAAGAGGGAGGGAGAGGGGATGACATGCAGAAAATGGCAGAGATTTTTTTAGAAAAATTTAGTGATTTTTTTTGTTGCAGAAATGTCCTAAAATCACCCTAAAATATGAGAAATGACCTATAATCCAAGAAATACCCTAAATAACCTAAAATCCCACAAAAGCATTAAAATCCTAGAAATGTCTTGTGACCCCCCCCCCCAAAAAAAACCAAAATTGGTGATTTCTTTTTCCAGAA
>NW_024656747.1:0-399 GCF_008729295.1 Plectropomus leopardus
TTTCCAGGACTTTGAGGCAAAGTTTAAAAATCATACATTCTCTGAAACGACCATCGATACTCCATCAGCTCTTTTTCAGTATTATGTAACAGCTTTTTAAATATTATGTAAAAGATTAGAACTGAATATTTAAACATGAGGGACATAGGGACTGTGCATCATTTATGAGAGGAGGGGGTGGTGCAAAAAGGGGGAGGCATGTCAAATGGTTTTTTAAGCAGGGGGGAGGGACTTATGTTTTGGGGTTTTTTTGGATTTCGGGAAGGGGCTCGCGACTTTAAATGGCTAATTTTTTGTTTATTTCGTTGATGATTTTTTAAGAAAACTTCTTTGGAATTTTTTGGGTGATTAATTTTTTTTTTTAATTTTTTTTTTTTTTTAAATTTTTTTTTAGATTGT
>NW_024656748.1:0-226 GCF_008729295.1 Plectropomus leopardus
AAAGTTTAATGTGATTAAACTGTGGAGATATTTCTTCAGCATTGCAGAGCACGGACCCCATGCTGTGTGTTGGGTTTTTAATTTATGCTGTAAATTATAAAATTATCACTTCATTAACAAGTGACTGTAACAGTCTCAGATATGGCGGTGTATCTTTAATGTCACTTTTCTAATTTTCACCATCAGCCTTTATAGCAACAAAAGCGATTTTAGAAACTTTGCTGAA
>NW_024656749.1:0-627 GCF_008729295.1 Plectropomus leopardus
CAAAATAACCAAATATATTAATCTTTTTACCGTCAATTGTTGACATTGTTTCCATACTTTTCAGCTGCCCTGAAACGTCACGCAAACATCACAACTAAAGAAACAGCTCTTAAAAATCAGGGAAGCAGGATAATATCGGCTTTAAAATGAAATATAAGGCTGATTTCTGCAGATGCACAAAACAAAATTATTATTGACAAAGTGAACATTAACCCTCAGCTGAAGTGTTTGACTTGTTTTGCACAAAGAATGAATCTTTCATATGTTGAAAAACATTTTTTAATGTCTCCATCTGCTGGATGGCCTTCATAATAAGAGTCTGTTATGTTAATTCACTCCAGAGGAGACTTGGTGGTCACTAAAATTAGGTTTCATAAAAAAGTGGATATATCAATATCAGTATTGGTTTTCAGCTAAATAAGTATCGGCATATCAGATATTGGCAAAAAAAAAAATCCAATATCGTGGATCCCTTTTCAAAATAAAAGCTCTGTGGAGTAAATTCACTGTACTTTTAAATAAAGTGTTTTTTACTCGACACAAAAAAGAAGAAAGATGGAAGATAAAATTAAAAGACAGAAATCTGGATTAATGATGAAGAGAAAGAGAGACTGAACAAATGTAAGA
>NW_024656750.1:0-274 GCF_008729295.1 Plectropomus leopardus
CAGAGTTGCAGTAAATGTGACGTTTCCTTGTTAATGAAAAAAGGTATGAAAGTTTAATGTGATTAAACTGTGGAGATATTTCTTCAGCATTGCAGAGCACGGACCCCATGCTGTGTGTTGGGTTTTTAATTTATGCTGTAAATTATAAAATTATCACTTCATCAACAAGTGACTGTAACAGTCTCAGATATGGTGGTGTGTCTTTAATGTCACTTTTCTAATTTTCCCCATCAGCCTTTATAGCAACAAAAGCGATTTTAGAAACTTTGCTGAA
>NW_024656751.1:0-1280 GCF_008729295.1 Plectropomus leopardus
CTGCTATTTACGACATCTATTGCTCGTCTGTCCGTCCTGGAAGAGGGATCCCTCACTATCCTCTGCCGCTCTTCCTGAGGTTTCTTCCTCTTTTTTTCCCCGTTACAGGGGTTCTTTTTGGGGAGTTTTTCCTCGGGTGATGTGAGGGTCTGAGGGCAGAGGGATGTCGTACACTGTAAAGCCCTCTGAGGCAAACCATGTTTTGTGATAATGGGCTATATAAATAAAACTGACTTGACTTAACAAACTGTATTTTTGTTAATTGTCCACTTTTTTATGAATTGTGCATTTTTGACAAAATGATAAATCTATCTATGAATATTTGATTTGATTGTATTTTTGAAAATAAATTTTAGGGTGCCTTTGTGTGTATTTTTGATTATTTCTATGTACTTTGCATAATCCCTGTACACATTTCATGTCAAATAGGTTTAATTAATCTGAGCATACAGTTTATTAATTCATACATTTTTTATTGCTCATACACACTTTTTCTGTGTAATTCTGTGACCGAACACATGCTTTATGGATACATTTGATTAGTTATTGGATTATTATTATTATTATATCATATCATCTCGGTTGAATAATCTGTGTTTCATGACAGCGCGCACGTTGTTTTATTATCAGGGTGTGTGATTTGAGCGGCTGTTTATCTTTTAAAGAATAAAACTGTAAACTGTCTCATCTGAGCTGTAAACTCAGATGAGAGGAAGCAGACACTCGGAGGACGGCGGTGGGTTACGAGAGGTCGCAGAGCTCAGAGTCATACTGAGCACGCGCAGTTTGGAGATAAAGATCGATTCGATAAACAGCAGCTGTTACAGGGGCAGAGCTGGTGGGGGCTGATGGGTAATTAACCTGATGCATTGTGGTTGTTGATCAGATGGGAGGAGGAGCGCACATGTGTGACTGTTTGTCTACATGTCATTGTGGGGACCCGCCCAGTATCCTTCAGAGTGAGGACGTCTTTGTAGTTTCATAGATTTTAGTTTATTCCTGTGTGCGCTGCGTCAGAGCTGGAATAAATAATGCAGGAAGTGGAGCGGCTGAAGCTGTAACCTACAGCGAACTCACGAACTCTACGGCAGCATGAAGCAGGTTTATTTCTCCTACATCGGAGACTCAGCATAGATGAATAAGCTATGCTCTAATGTACGCCGTAATGTACGCCGTAATGTACATCATAATGTACACTCTAATGTATGCCGTAATGTACATCATAATGTACATCATAATGTACACTCTAATGTATGCCGTAATGTACATCATAATGTACA
>NW_024656752.1:0-450 GCF_008729295.1 Plectropomus leopardus
ACATGGAGTATACCCCCCCTTATCTTAAACACACACAGTGATGACATTTCCTCTTTTCACATGCTAAACTTCTTCTTGTCTCTGTGGTGAAAATCACACGTGTGGTTTCCAAATGCTCTGGAATGTCTTGTGTGTTTGTGTGTGTGTGTGTGTGTGTGTGTGTGTGTGTGGGGCTCCTTCCTTCCTATCTGCTATGAAGGTTCATAGCAGTCATTTTGTGTTAATTTTTTGGTAATTTTCTGTCTTTTATTGTGTCTTTTGGTTGTCATGTTGTGCCTCTTTGAGGTCATTTTGTACATTTTTAGATAATTTTGTGTCTTCAGGGTTTTTTTTATGTCTTTTCGTAGTCATTTTGTATCTCTTTGAGATGATTTGGTGCTTTTTTTAAGGTAACTGTGTCTTTTTTGGTCATTTTTTGTTTCCTCATAGTCATTTTGAGATAACAGTGTG
>NW_024656753.1:0-256 GCF_008729295.1 Plectropomus leopardus
GGGAGATAAATCCCAAATTATCCAAATAAATAATAAATGGGTACTTAATAATGTTTGAAAATGGACACGAAAAGACCAAAAATGTGTGAATATATTGTGAACATCTCCTCTGTGTCGTATGTTGTATGGGTTATTTCTATGTTGAATAAAAAAGAGTAAAAAAAAGTGGATCAACATCATTTTTTGTGCTGCATTCAAGTATTTAAACTTCTGAACTTTGAGCAAATTACTTTGATTTCTTATAAAAACACAGGAA
>NW_024656754.1:0-388 GCF_008729295.1 Plectropomus leopardus
GCAGATCTTCAGACCAGCCTACAGTCAGTAACTGTGTGAGTACTTGTACTTACACTACTGCCGTACTGCAGCCTGTTCTGACACACACATGTAGTATGTAGGAGGAAACATGATGTGAAGGTGGAGGACAAACTGTCGGAGGTGATCCAGACTTCACCAGGACGCCGTGTGACCTGCTGTCCGTGTGGAAACGTGACGTCACGCTGCTTTTCTGCTGGAAAAAAACACGCCTCATGTTGTTCATACATGTGTCAGTACATACATGTACCAGTACACACTGCACCAGCAACAGTACTGAAAATACTGATGGGACGAGTCACAGCGTGTACTGCAGGCTCTAAACTATAAACGCAGTACTGCCATGCTGGCATGTTGATGTATGAATGAA
>NW_024656755.1:0-202 GCF_008729295.1 Plectropomus leopardus
CAGTTTATCACAGTGTGCAATTATCCTCCTGCAACTGATGTAAATACCTGTGTTTATATTTTCCAACACTTTTTATTCGAGTTTTCAGAGTTAACGTCGAAACTGGAAACGGCGTGGAGTGAAAACAGAATTATTTTTGACAATGTTTAGAAAAAATCGTTTGAAAAAATAAAAAATAAATGGTAAGTTACGTATGTTTAGC
>NW_024656756.1:0-202 GCF_008729295.1 Plectropomus leopardus
CAGTTTATCACAGTGTGCAATTATCCTCCTGCAACTGATGTAAATACTTGTGTTTATGTTTTCCAACACTTTTTATTCGAGTTTTCAGAGTTAACATCGAAACTGGAAACGGCGTGGAGTGAAAACAGAATTATTTTTGGCAATGTTTAGAAAACATCGTTTGAAAAAATAAAAAATAAATGGTAAGTTACGTATGTTTAGC
>NW_024656757.1:0-387 GCF_008729295.1 Plectropomus leopardus
CACCTGTCCTCCAGCTTCTGTTCAGACTCTGATTTCTCTCTAAGCTGCTTCTTCTTCTTCTGGCTGGGTTGACCTTTGACCTCTGGAGTTTCCGCCTGCTGCTCTTTGGCCTCTGGGCTCCTCTTCACCGGCTGCCATGGAAACGAGACACAACGAAAAGCATTTTTCAGTTAGAAACAAAGATGCTCAAAGAAATAGTGCATTAAAATGACACATTTTATCATTTAAACCGCCAATAAAAATGTTTTGAAAAATTAAACATTTTATTTAGGAAACTGGAGTAAAAGTAAATAAAAATATTGTTTAAAACATTATATATTTTATTTAAGAAAATGGAGTAAAAGTAAAAACAAAAAAAACGATTAAAATATTGTTTAAAAAGTATAA
>NW_024656758.1:0-240 GCF_008729295.1 Plectropomus leopardus
ATTAGGAATGATATCCACTGAAGATTACTGTAACAATTTCATTACACGCAACAAAATTCCAAGACTTTTCCAAAAACTTTTGATGATGTTTAACTCTTTGAAACCCTTTGGAAAAAGGCAATGAGTAACTTGGCAAGAAATGTCCCGCAAATTGCAAGAAACATTTGTTAAAACTCTAGGGAAAAATGTTCAGAAAACTATTATTCTAATTATAATATTACATATTTTATTATATATTAA
>NW_024656759.1:0-210 GCF_008729295.1 Plectropomus leopardus
CTATAATACACACACATATGTATATGTATTTACAAATATATGTGTATGTGTGTATTCACAGTAAACTCGTGATCAGCTGACTGTTTTAAAGGTTTTTTGCTCTGAAAACAGATTTTAACCACTTTAAAGACCAAAAACACCGATACTTATCATCATTACCTGAATAATAATAATAATTATTAGTATTTTATTATCCGGTTATTCACGTGT
>NW_024656760.1:0-386 GCF_008729295.1 Plectropomus leopardus
CAAATAAATAATAAATATCAGTAGAATAAAAGTACCATCCCCACATGTGTAATCAGTCTCTGTGTCAGTATGATTCAATTAACAGTGTGTGTGTGTGTGTGTCACCTTCTCCTTGCAGGAGTTAAGCTCCGCCTCCAGCAGCTGCCTCTCCTGAGTCCACGCCGCCTGCTGCTGCAGCTTGTCTCTCTCCTGCCGTAGCGCCGCGTCCTGCAGCCGCCGCACCTGAATTAAAAACAAGGCCACGGGGTTTATTATTATTATTATTATAACAGGTAGGATTAAAAACAAGGCCACAGTCTCAATACTGAAACACCATCTTTCAACCCGTTTTTACAATAGTTTTTTTTCATTTCACCTGAAGCTTCTCTGAGTACTTAGAAATGTGC
>NW_024656761.1:0-385 GCF_008729295.1 Plectropomus leopardus
AACATAATGGCATCATGACGAAAACCTGGGATTTAAAAGGGTTAATATTTTGAAAAATATTGAATATTTGATATTTGAGATAAGGACTGATGCTGGTTTAAAAAATCCTTTGAAAAATCCCTTAATACAAGTCAAAAATCATGCTAATGTTTAATATTGTTTTAGCACTGCGACCTTTTGGTCAGAGCAGGAAGTGAAAGCTGATTGGCTGAGAGCAGCAGACGGTCATCAGACATGAGACTGTGCCAGAGGATTTCCCTCCAGGAAAAACAAACACACGACCTCGGCGAGGTTACGACAGGTCATTTCACCGAGACGGATTCATGTCATTCAGCTGATTTGGCCATTTTTATTTTATTTATTTATTTGTTTAAATGTCTTATTC
>NW_024656763.1:0-1219 GCF_008729295.1 Plectropomus leopardus
TTTGCCATGATTGTATTTCATTTGCTATTTACGACATCTATTGCTCGTCTGTCCATCCTGGAAGAGGGATCCCTCACTATCCTCTACCGCTCTTCCTGAGGTTTTCTTTTTTTCCCCGTTACAGGGGTTCTTTTTGGGGAGTTATTCCTTGGGTGATGTGAGGGTCTAAGGGCAGAGTGATGTCGTACACTGTAAAGCCCTCTGAGGCAAACCATGTTTTGTGACAATGGGCTATATAAATAAAACTGACTTGACTTGACTTGACTTACTATAAAGAGCTTTTATGCATATAATAAATTGGTTATCAAAGCCAAATCTCTCCAGACCTTTATAAAGAAAAGGCCAGCTAACTCTATCAAATGCCTTCTCGGCATCGAGGCTAATCAGGGCTGTACTAAGTTGTCTTTTATTGATATGTTCTATAATATGTAGTGGGCGTCTGATGTTATCCTGCGTTTGTCTGCCCTTTATAGACCCAGTTTGATCTTCGTCTATTAAGTGAGGAAGAAGATGTTCCAGCCTTCTAGAGATAATGGATGTGAATATTTTATAGTCTACGTTTAATATGGAAATCGGTCGGTAAGATTCACATAGCTCTTTGTCTTTGCCGTCCTTTGGTATCACTGAGATCACAGTTTCCTTCCATGACGGAGGTATTTTAGCATATTTAAGAGTCCAATTCAGAGATTTAAGTAATATGGGTGTAAGGTCCTCCCCAAAAATCTTGTACCACTCGTTTGGGAAGCCGTCACTTCCTGGGCACTTATTATTTTTCAAATTGCTGATACCTCTGTCTAATTCTTTCTTTGTAATTGGAGCGGATAGAGATTAATTTTGTACCTTACCTATGGAGGGAAGATCCAGTGATCGTAAATATTTTTCAACCATCTTATCATCAAGTGGATCAGGCTCTGAGTATAGTAACATATAATATTTTTTGAAGCAATTTTCAATTTCCTGCGGTTTGGAAGTTATGACATTATTCAGTGGGTCTCTAATCTTAGATATGCAGCTTTTATTTTGTTGTTTTCTAAGGCTTCGTGCCAGAAACTTTGTTGCTTTAGGGCCAGATTCGTAAAAGGTTTGTTTTGTGAATCTAAATCAAATCAAATCAAATCAAACTTTATTTATAAAGCGCTTTTCATACAAAAAAGTAACACAAAGTGCTTTACAGGTTAAAATCATTCCCATCCTTCCCCGCTTCCCGCACAAAATCACA
>NW_024656764.1:0-385 GCF_008729295.1 Plectropomus leopardus
GACCATTCTTCACGAATTTCAGTCACTGGGGACCAAGTTAAACAAAAGCAAAACTTTATATAAAGAAATACTTATTAACTCTCAAACAAGTCAGCGTGCATTTAAAATGTGCTCAAGCAGAGCTCATACGCAGCCACCTGCTCGGCACGCAACACGACATTAGACTGTTTATACTGACGTGTCTCAAAGTGCAGTCAGAGCAAAAATAAATATGCGTAATGAGTTTGTCAAACCACAGAAAAATGTGCTATTAAGCGCCCAACCACATTTGAATGAGGTAAAAGCAGTATTCTGTGTGTATTTGTCAATAGTTTAGTTGTTTTCTAAGCATAAGTAATGCTGTTTTGATTATTCTAAATGTTTACATTATTTAGATTAGTTTTTG
>NW_024656765.1:0-215 GCF_008729295.1 Plectropomus leopardus
GAACAAAGAAACATTGCACGCAGTTTAAAAGACTTCTTTAAACACATAGTAGTGACGTGTTTTAAGGTTTTCCACACAGTTTTCGAGTTGAACTGTTTATTAGCAGAACTCTATGAATATATAAACTGTTCAATTATTCGTTATACTCGTGCTCTCTGAGCGCAGAGCGTACTGTTGTCACAGACGGAGCAGCAGAACACCGGCCGCAGTGACAG
>NW_024656766.1:0-278 GCF_008729295.1 Plectropomus leopardus
GAACAAAGAAACATTGCACGCAGTTTAAAAGACTTCTTTAAACACATAGTAGTGACGTGTTTTAAGGTTTTCCACACAGTTTTCGAGTTGAACTGTTTATTAGCAGAACTCTATGAATATATAAACTGTTCAATTATTCGTTATACTCGTGCTCTCTGAGCGCAGAGCGTACTGTTGTCACAGACGGAGCAGCAGGACACCGGCCGCAGTGACAGTGTGTTTAATTGTTCGTTCTGCTGGGTCTAAAGTGTTATTTTACTGCAGCAGCAGCTCCTCTC
>NW_024656767.1:0-318 GCF_008729295.1 Plectropomus leopardus
GAACAAAGAAACATTGCACGCAGTTTAAAAGACTTCTTTAAACACATTAAGAAGAGGAAGAAAAACAAAACAAAAACAGAAAAATCAGAAAAAAGAGCAAGACGGGACTTAAAGACTGGAAAATAATTCACAAATTTTGTCAGTATAAGTAGTAGTGACGTGTTTTAAGGTTTTCCACACAGTTTTTGAGTTGAACTGTTTATTAGCAGAACTCTATGAATGTATAAACTGTTCAATTATTCATTATACTCGTGCTCTCTGAGCGCAGAGTGTACTGTTGTCACAGACGGAGCAGCAGAACACCGGCCGCAGTGACAG
>NW_024656768.1:0-574 GCF_008729295.1 Plectropomus leopardus
CTGGAGCGGCCCCGCGGCGGGGACACGAACCCTCCGTCCCCGGTTGAAGCTCCGCCGCCCGGCCGCCGAGCCCCGCTGGCCGGCCGCCGGCTCCGCCGCCGCCCGCCCGCCGATGCCGAGTTTCCCGTTAATTTTTTGCAGCGACTCGGTCGCCTCCCCGAGCTTTGACCACCATTTTTCATCACAGGAAATGACATAAAGAACGGAAGAAAACACTGCGCACGAATTAAAGTTAACTACGGTGAGACGGACGGACACACCGGGACACGGGCTCACCTGCGCGGCTGCACGCGCACCTCTTACCTGCTGCTGCGTGGCACGCGCTGCTTTTCATCAGAGCCTCGATAACGGAGAATTACAGCTAGTGGATCACGATACTATGGAGTATTATTAAATAAATAACAATACAGTAAAGAAAACATCTATTATCAGTAATTAACCCTTTAACGCGCATCGTAACCGCGCGGTTGACTTTTTTTTGCGTAATAACTCGCCCAAACACAATTTTATTTACTACAGATGTTTCTTAAACTGCGATTCTATTCAATTCTATTTTCATCATATTTGTTTTTTC
>NW_024656769.1:0-384 GCF_008729295.1 Plectropomus leopardus
GTGAGACCTTTAAGAGGTCATTGCTCACAGAATTGCAGAGACAGGGACCATCCAAAACTGCTAAATATCTATTTTGTCTGTTCTACAAATGTACAACTAATTATAATAGCGTTGTCCATTTGTCAGCATACAAAGGAATACAAACCTTAATTAAACCAACAACAAAAGATTTTTGGGCCATTTCCTGTTAAGCAGCCCCCATTTTTTTTGGAAGACATGAAGACAATTTGGGTTCAGGTTTCAAAGGGTTAAACAGACCATGAACACCCACAGCCTCTCCTCCTCCATCTGACTGCAAACAGCAACTTTCCTCTGCACACTTTTCTCTGCTCAAACTGAAGGAATCCCCCCTGTCTCCCACTCTGTCTCTCACCGTGTCCCCTA
>NW_024656770.1:0-962 GCF_008729295.1 Plectropomus leopardus
GATGAAATAATCATCCTCTGTTGACCACTTTGTTCCCTCTTTATTTATTTTTTTTAAAATCGGCTCTTCGTCTGCACAGCACGGCTGGATGTCGGACAGATTGGCAGCTACAAATGCTGGCGGCCCCAGAGGCCCCAGGGGCCCAGGAGAGGGCTTGGTTATTTTGGAGATAAATTTCTTAGAAATTATTTAATGTATGGAGGACCAAAGATGAGTCGTGTTTAATATTTTAACCCTTTGATTTCAAATTTTTAATTATTATGGTAATTAATACATTTTTGGGGGGAATCTTTCACTTATTTTTGATATATTTATTTTTTTCTGCTGGACTGAAATCACATTTTTTGTACGGCAGTAAGACACTTTTTACAAGCATTTACACTGAAAAATTGGGAGCAACTTGGTAAGTAAAATCCCAGAAACTGCAAGAAATCAATAGATTAAAAACATTCTTTAAAAAAAATAGCTACAGGAAAAATCAATAGCGAACTATATTCAAAAAATTTTAAATAAAATTGTCATAATTTTTTAAGCAGTTTTTTAAAACTTCACCAATTTTTGTTTATTTATTTTTCGCTTTTTTGGTGTTAATATTCAGGTAGTTTTTGTGCACATTTTGCTAATTTCTGGATAATTTCCTCTGAAGCAGCACAAGAAAACTGATGTTGATCCAGGTTTTAGAGGATTAAATTCATCACTAACTTTTTCTTCTAAAAATCTTTTTACCATCATCCTCTGCAGCAGGTGGTTTTTTGAGGACGCTCTCACGCCGACAGCACAAACTAATTTGGACAAAGTGAGTCTCAGATGGTGCAGACAGTGCTCGCTGTGATTCGGGCTGATAGAGCGGATGGATTTTTATATCAAAATGTGGTCTGCAGCCGCTTTGATCGCGCTTTAGAAATAAATTGGATTGAAGCTGAGATCTGCAGCATGAGATGTCCTTGAGAGGAAAAAGCACA
>NW_024656771.1:0-383 GCF_008729295.1 Plectropomus leopardus
TAACAACCAATTAGCACTAGTGTGTGAATATTTAAAATGATAAACAACTATAATGTGCTGAGTGTGTAAAGTGTGTAAAAATATAAAACTTTGTGCCTTATGCTACAATGGGATGTATAAAACTGGTATAAAAGTAAAGTCATGCTGCAATGTACAACAGATATATACACAAGTATATATATAACATATATAACATATACAATAATGTTAAATATAGCCTACAATCAAGAGTTGAATATATATATTGCACATTTGAATAACTGCAGAGGGTTGCTGTACTTGAATTACTGCACCGATTATTACAGTTAAGACACTGAAATGAAGAATTACTGCACCTTAAAGAGCAGTCCCTCATAGATTTTAATTGTTTTTTTCTTTTTCAT
>NW_024656772.1:0-383 GCF_008729295.1 Plectropomus leopardus
TATTATTACTACAGTAACTCCACACCAATACAGAAAAACACCATCATACACTCTTTCTGAATCAATAAAATTGTTTGCAGTCACTTTTAATGGACGAGCAGTGAAGAGGTTACCTGCCCACAGAAAGGAGGTTGAGAGCTATGGCACAGCCAATGACCTCCTGCATGTCCGAGCCAATAATGGCCAGCTCCACCATCAGCCAAAGCACGATCCGAGGAACCTGAAAAAGATCAAAATCAAAGATAAAATCAGAGACCAGCAGCAGAACATGAATAGAAAAAATGGATTGCTCTTATTGACAATCTGGTTGATTGATATCTTTATTTCTAACATGTGAAAACAGCAGTGAAAAATTAAATAGTCAAAATACAAAAAAGAAAAAA
>NW_024656773.1:0-386 GCF_008729295.1 Plectropomus leopardus
GGAGGAAGTGTTCAGTTCCTTTACTTAAGTAAAAGCACTAATACCACACTGTGAAAATACTCTGTTAAAATTCCTACATTAAAAATGTTACTTAAGTAAAAGTAAGAAAGTCTAATCAGGAAAATATACTTAAAGTATGAAAAGTAAAAGTACACAGCTCAGAAAAATTAAAAAAAAAAAAAAAAAAAAAAAAAAACAACCCAAAAAAAAAAAAAAGGAAAAAAATAATTTGAATGTTTTGGGTTTTTTTTTAGGAAAAAAAATAATAATACCTAAAAAAAACCTATCTTGATCAGCTGATTGTATAATCGACTAAACATTTCAGCTGTACTCATACAAATGATTGGGTAGTTTAATTCATAACAAAACAGTATATTTTATGCACT
>NW_024656774.1:0-1392 GCF_008729295.1 Plectropomus leopardus
TTATTACAATTTTCTTTTAAATTATTTGTACATTTTTATTTATTTATTTATTTCATTGATTGGTTGATTGATAAGGATGCCAATGACACAAGCTATTATTCCAGCGGTCCAAAATTCAGTACATCACACTCATATCATACCATGTGCACAGGCGTGCATGTGTGTGTATGTGTGTGTGTGTGTGTGTATGTGTGTGATGTACATTAGATTAATTACAACAGACACCGTGTACAACGTCACATCTGTTGTACCTTAATGCCATCACACACGTGCCTAACTAACTCTCTGTTGTCATCCCAAATACAAGGAGAAAAACACATTATTCATCTTTATAAATGCAAACCTGCTGTTCTGCACAGCCTCAGGGATTAAAAAACAGTATGTGTTTAACCCTTAAGGCCCGCTTTAATATTACACACACTCATAACGCTCTGCACACGAAATGTGCTTTCAAAATCAAGTTAAAAAATTATAAATTAATATTATTTTCTACTTTAGGTAGAGGTATTTTTTTTTAACCAATATCAGTCCCAATCATAAATATCAAATATTCATTATTTTTCAGAAATATAACCCTTTAAATGCAAGGTTTTTGTCATGATGCCACTATGGTTTTTTTAAAAATAAAAAACAACACATATTTTTTGATATACTACATGCTAAAATACCAATACCACTTCCAATAATTTCCCCTAAACTTACGGTGTTGTATTTGTTATTTATTTATTTATTATAGTTATTTTTCATATTTTATTGTGTAGTAGCTTTTTTTTAGCTGTTTTATCCATCAGGATGTTTCCTCTTTGATGTGACAATAATCCACACATAAAGGAAGAGAGTGACAACTGACACACACAAACACATTAGCTGGGATGTGTGTGTGTGTATGTGTGTGTGTGTGAGTGTGTGTGTGTGTGTGAGAGAGGGAGAGAGATTACGTGAGAAAGCAAAACAAAGGCAGGGTGTTTTGGAGTTTGAAGGTCAGATTTTGGCCTCACAGCTGCAAATTAAAACGATAATCTCTTTATGTTACAATTAGTTTCAGAAGTTGGCCTTGTAAAAAAAATAAAAAGAAGTGTGGACTGATGCTGAAACAAATTAAAAAGATAACCTCATCTCCCCTGTGTTACAGTTTGTCTTATCACTGAAGCGCTCACACAGTCATCAGGCTTAAATGTGTGTGTGTGTGTGTGTGTGTGTGTGTGTGTGTGTGTGTGTGTGTGAGCGTAACGTCACTCATTTGTGACCCTCTCTGTCCAGATCTGCAGTTCGCTGTGATGATGACTTTCACAGAGGACACGTTATTAGCTACCATCATCAAGTGGCACAAGTTCACTACAGAAATAGCTGCCAGTGGATTGAAACGGCCACACACACACACGCACACACACA
>NW_024656775.1:0-382 GCF_008729295.1 Plectropomus leopardus
AAGGGGAATAAAATAACTAAAAAATAATAATAATATAAGATGAATAGGGCAATAAAAGATGATAACCCACATGTAAAACAAAAATAGGTAAACCAATAAAACAGTAAAAGTAAAAACACACCTTGATCAACACCAATAAAATAAATGAAATAAAGTTTAAATAGTTGACCCAGACTGCTAAAAAGCAGCATGTAAACTGAAACAGAAGATCATGCTTTACATATAGGGTGCATAGATATAATATTATTTTATTTCTAATTTATCAAATGTATGTCTTTGTTTTATTTCCATTCCTTTTTATCACTCAGTCAGATTCACTTTTATCTCTTGCTTCCGGCTCTTAAGCCGCTGCACGAATAAATTCCTTGGTTTGGGATTCATT
>NW_024656776.1:0-619 GCF_008729295.1 Plectropomus leopardus
ACATATTTTATTTAATGGCGTATAAAGGAGAGGTGTTGTATATATTCAAAAAATGTTCAATGTTCTTGTCATACTTATTAAACCTCGATAATATATCTGCCAACATCCAGCTTGGCTTGGAAATAACTTTAATTCTAGCCTGCTCTATACATGAGCTAAGGAGTCAAGGGGGTTTATTTTGACTAAACAGAGTAAAAAAGAAAATTTGTCTACTTTAACACGTTACTATTTTACACATCATCGCTCAAGTGCTCTGACTGTGACAAATGTTTTACATTTGTCGACTTGTCGTCAAACACTGATCCACTGATACAGTCGGGACGTGAAAGTGGAGAAATGCGTCAAGCCGCACACCAGCAGCGTGAACGACACCGGAAACCAGCCGATGTTACCTTCAAAATAATAGTCTCATTTTCGTTATCATTTTGGTACCACTCATCCGCTCCCAACGAGAAATAAAGTCACGTTGCGTCGTGACGTCACTCACGTGCGACCACGTACCAGCTAACGTTTACCGCTCGCCGCTGTCAAAACTAGCTAGTAGTTAGCTAAACGAATTTAAGTTTGGAAATTGAAATGTCAAAATGGACGTTTGGTTTTCAAACGCCCACGGACAGAA
>NW_024656777.1:0-229 GCF_008729295.1 Plectropomus leopardus
TTTGATATTTTCACATTATACTAACATTGCTACTCTTAGCTTTGCAGGAGTGTTTCTAGGACTGAAAGATATTGGGGGCTTAGCATCAATCTCCTGTAGGGGACCCGGGAAATCCTCTAGAAAGCTCTGCTCTGATGCTTTTTATGCACTCTGGCAGATTATTTAAGATTTGAAATAATTTACCAGACCAGAGTTGAAAAAATAGTTAAGGTTTCCATTTATGTATACA
>NW_024656778.1:0-224 GCF_008729295.1 Plectropomus leopardus
CAAAAAAGTCAGTACGATATATTGAAAAAACCTTTTAAAAAGTTATATTATATATTATAGTAAAAGTCATTGTGTAGTATGTTTAACAAATGTCACTGTATTGCATGTAGAAAAAAGGACAAAAAAAATCATAGTGTCATTTTTTAAAAAAAATGTAGAAAAAAAGTGGGATATTGGGGGAAAAAATGGAATAGCATATTAAAAAAACAGAAACCCAAAATTTA
>NW_024656779.1:0-481 GCF_008729295.1 Plectropomus leopardus
GACCATTTTTCTTATGAATATGGAATTTTCAAAAATAAAATGTTGTACGATATTAAACTACATAAAACATATGTATTTTAAAATTAATCTTTTTTTTTTCTTTCAGAGAGTTGGCAACATCAATCCAAAACATTCAGTAAAAAATAAGTGAGAAAGACTCTCTTTTTTCAGTCCACAAAAATCATATTTACATTAATATTCAGCTTGAACCTTTCCTACACTTCTTCAGAATTAGGTAGATCTACAGCACTAGAGTTTCAAAGAAGTATATTAAAATTTTCTGGTATGGCATTGAAAACAAAAGCACAGTCCTTTGGTTTTGTGGGTATTTAAATTTAACCAGAAATGACACGTTGTCCCCAACAGCTTTATTTAACAAAAAATATGTACAAAATATGTCAGATAAACAAGAACACAAACATGCATGACAGCACAGATAATTGGCATTCTACACAGAACATAATAAATAATAATAATAATA
>NW_024656780.1:0-381 GCF_008729295.1 Plectropomus leopardus
ATTGTATATGAATCACCAAAAAAGTCATTTTTATCATTAAATTAAATTTGGGCAAAATTGTCCCTAAACCTTCGTGATTGATTTCTTTCTCTTCAATTTTGGTTGTTGCAGAATTGTTCTTAAATTTATTTTTGAGTGGCCGTAAAGAGTCTTAAATCTAACCTAACTTCAGCTGTAGGAACTGTGATAAATTTATAAATATAGATATATCTTTAACCCTTTAGAACCTGAGCAATTTGACTCGATTATTTCAAAAACAGCGACGAGCACCTTAATAAGAAATGACTGAAAAACTGATCCAGATCCACAAAATTATCTGGCTGTACACAAAAAAAACCCCCAAAACAAACAAACAAGAAAATTAACCTAAGAATGTGCTTA
>NW_024656781.1:0-381 GCF_008729295.1 Plectropomus leopardus
GATTAGTTATCAGTGTTTCATGACCTTTTCAAGCTCTGTTCACTTCCGTTGTGTTTGGGAGGAAGCAGAGAAAACTAAAACAACTTTTCTGCCTCTAATCTTGCTGTTGCTTGAGATTAAAACGATTTATTTATATGCTACTTTTAGGAAACAGTTCAGCATTTTAGATAATATGTTAACCCTTTGAAACCTGGATTGACATCACTTCTCTCGTGCTACGTTCAGGCGCCTTTTACACAAGCATTTAAATCTTTGAAACAAGAGCAAATTGGTTTTAATTTTCTTTGGAAAAAGGTTATGAGATTTGGCAAGAAATAAGCCGATTTAGAAAATTATTTTTCTAAAGTAAGGTAAACATTTTTCAAAATAAACAGTGTTCAT
>NW_024656782.1:0-234 GCF_008729295.1 Plectropomus leopardus
TATTCTGGAAATTAATTTGTCTCCGTTTTTTTGAGTGAACAGATCAAAAAACGCCGGGAAAGCCCTGGAAGTCCCGGAAATTTCCCATTCACATTTTCCCCAAAAAACGTGAAAAAAAATGAAAGAACAAAAAAGTCCAAATTTTTTTCTTTTAAAAATTGCCAAGAAAACATGCTAAGAAGAAAGCCCCCCCAACAATTACCATTTTTTAAGAAATAAAGGTGATTTTTTTAT
>NW_024656783.1:0-652 GCF_008729295.1 Plectropomus leopardus
ATTGTAATATCAGTTTTGGTGACATCCACATTAACAGTTGCCCTTTGAGCAAATACTGCCAGATTTTTTATAGTCCCTAATATATCCCACATATATTTTATGACTTTACTCATAAATTATTTCACTGGTATAATGAAATCAGTGGATGACCCACATTAATCCTTTGGCTTGATGTTTTTCAAATCATGGGAAGGCATTGAAGGCATTGATCAACCTAACAAGAAATGGCCCTTAAGTTTGTAAAAAGTTAGAAGAAAAGTAACAAAGGAAAAGAATAAATAACTTGAAATCTATAATTATAAGAATTAAAAATACAGGTTTTATGACTTTTTGGGGATAATATTTAATAATCCCCAAGCTAATTTTCTTTTCTTTTTTCAAATTTGTGAGACATTTCTTGCAATGTGGCTCATTGCCTTTTCCCCCATGTTTTCAAAAGAAATTATATCAAATTTCTCAGGCTTCAGAAATGTAAATGCTTGTGAATACAGCACAAGAAAACTGAGGCCGATCCAAGTGTAAAAGGATTAACCCCTCAGAGTTCTTGAAAATTATAGTTTAACCCTAAAAACTGTGCAAACAATCAATATTTTTGGGAGTACAATCATGAAGCTGCTGTTGCTGCAGAGAAGTAGTAATAATTTAAGGCCAG
>NW_024656784.1:0-346 GCF_008729295.1 Plectropomus leopardus
TTCATTCTGTTTTATTTTTCAATTAATCTTTATATTTAATTTCTATATTTATTAATTCATCTTTTTATTTAATTTCAATATTTATTTATTTGATTTGCCTTTGTGTTCATTTAATTGTGTATTTTGTTCGTGTACGTTCACATAAACTAAAAAAAGAGAATTAAAACAACAACAAAAAAGCACATTATTGCATATTTTACCACAAATGATTGCAATGCTGCTTTCCACATTTGAAAAAGCTTCAAATTATCCTGTGTTTCTCACCAACACTTAGAGATAATTGGCATGGAGTCAAAAATGGAGGTAGAACAAAGGTTCTCTGTATTCCCAGAAACATGATTATTTT
>NW_024656785.1:0-1613 GCF_008729295.1 Plectropomus leopardus
TTGTTGTTGTTGTTGTTGTTGTTGTTGTTGTTGTTGTTGTTGTTGTTGTTGTTGTTGTTGCTGTGATCAGTACCGTTGCTTTTGCTCTGCTGTCGCCATAATATTCTGATGCCAAAGGACAACTTTTGCGTCTGCATGAAACAAAGTAGGACAGCATCAGGTCACAATGCAGCAAACAGAACCGTTGGTGATGTAAGTATAGCGCCAGACGGCCGGATGCCACCTGTAGCAGCAGCATGATACGCGCCTGCAGGATGGCGTCACATTACAACGCTGCTGGTGATGATGTAAATGAAGGAGCAGGAAGGTCCATAACGGGCAGGCAGGAGGGGCGATGGATGGATCTAACAAATCCGGACTTTCATGCAGGAGCCTGGCGTTTGCTCCCCGTCTGACTGTATTGTTCGTTTTATTTTCTGCGCCTGTGTGTCTCTTCTCTGTCACATTAGAATTATACAGTTCTGACATTTTGTCAAAATTGAGTTATTCATATAATCTTATTCTGTGACAACTCATTAACATCATGTTTGGTGTTTTTTGTTTTTTTTACGGGCAACATCATGGGCGGCGTCACTTGGATGCGAGTTTTTCTTTCTCTGCACCTTACCATGTGCTTCTTTTGTCTAATCCTAAGCATCAGTCCGCGCTGGTTGCCGTGTGCTGTTGTGTACACAAAGGCACCGTGCTGCTTCATCCCGCAATATGCGTTTGTAACGATTTTAAAAATTTGTAATTTGTGTTTAAACAGTTGATGCAGAATGATACCAAAAACATCGTACGCCGCTCTGTCAGTGATGCAGAAGGTCACTGACAGAGCGGCGCCATGTGACGAGTTGGGATGAAAACGTGCCGAGTATTGCAATAAAGAATGCAAAATGTTGAAGCTCAATATCTGAAATTAGCTCAGAACGCAGATAAAACCTTATAATTGTTGTCGTTGGTCGCCATGTGCTTATGTTGCCTGAATATAACCGCGTACGGCGTCATCCCACCATGTGTTTGTGTTGATTTCACTGTAGTGGGATCCTGGAACATCAGCAGCGAGTGTAATTCGCTTAGTAGAAGTCCACTGACAGAGTTGATTATAAAGTGAAGATTTATGATTATGTTTAGGGCCGAGCTTTGTTTTTCTTCGTCTTGTATCTGCATCTCCTGACATGCTATACCAAACATACATAAACATAAACTCACATAATGATTCAAATGAGCATTTTTTGACTGATCATATCTTAAATAAGCATCCTGTTTTCCCTCGGTGTTTACACACATTGCATGTAAACAAACATTTAACAGCGTGAAACAAACACCAACAACTCCGCGTTGGTTGTTGTTCACAGTCAGTCTGTGTTAACACACCTGTCAGTCACTTAAAACAGGAGCCATTCGACTTTCAGAGCAATCACTCGACGTGCTTTTGTTCATTACTGTTTGACATTTATCAAACAAAGACATGCGACATAATGTCATGTTCTCTGTGAAGCAATCACCGTAATAATACCGTTAAACGCACCCGTCAGCTGCGAGCACCTGCGCAGCATCCAGAACATGACCTCCTGATTGCAACTGTTATTCATACCATCATACTGTGTGTGTGTGTGTGTGTGTGTGTGGGG
>NW_024656786.1:0-226 GCF_008729295.1 Plectropomus leopardus
CAATGTGAGAATGAGGTGGTGGTGTGCTCGATGACTGTCTTTATCATATGAAAATCAAGAAAAAAAACACAGGAAAATTAAACAAACTCGAACCCTAATGAAAACCTGAGGGTCGAAACCCATTGGTGCTTTAATGCAAGTAGCCAGAGTGACGACTTTAAAACTTGTGCATTTGTTAGTGCTCCACACGAGTACCTGAAATTTGATTTTTTTTAAAATAAATTCT
>NW_024656787.1:0-216 GCF_008729295.1 Plectropomus leopardus
CAAGCTATTTAACCTTGAAACTTGAGCAAATTGGTCTGATTTTTTTTAAAAACATGAGGAGAAAGGCAATGAGCAACTTGGCAAGAAAAAAGTAAAAGATGACAGAAAAAAATATGACCTGAATAATTAGGGTTTTTTTTGTTGTTTTTTTTTAAGGGAAAATTTATCGTTTCTGGGGGAAAAAATGTCCATAAAACTATATGTACAATGATTATA
>NW_024656788.1:0-215 GCF_008729295.1 Plectropomus leopardus
CAAGCTATTTAACCTTGAAACTTGAGCAAATTGGTCTGATTTTTTTTTAAACATGAGGAGAAAGGCAATGAGCAACTTGGCAAGAAAAAAGTAAAAGATGACAGAAAAAAATATGACCTGAATAATTAGGGTTTTTTTTGTTGTTTTTTTTTAAGGGAAAATTTATCGTTTCTGGGGGAAAAAATGTCCATAAAACTATATGTACAATGATTATA
>NW_024656789.1:0-258 GCF_008729295.1 Plectropomus leopardus
TTACAGGGATTTTTATGAAAAGGAGAAAAAAGTAATTGAGAAAATATTCTGTAGTGAAGGAAGTCCTTCAGTTGCAGTGATTTTACAAATACTTTTATTATACATTAATTAAAACCATTTAGAATTGAAATCACATTTATATTACTTTCATAAGATTTGCATTTCAGTCAACATGTACAAACATACAATAGTGCACTCAGAACAGAACATCATCGAAATGAGGCAAATTACAAAACAATAAAGTTAGAAAAGTTACCA
>NW_024656790.1:0-774 GCF_008729295.1 Plectropomus leopardus
AAAAGACAAAACAATCATTCAATTCATCATATCAAATACCAACAAAACTTTATGAAGTAAAAAAGAAGTTTGTCAGAAAAAATTAAAGAAAGATTTAAAGAAAAACATCGCAAAAAAAAAAACTAACCTAAATGTATTGATTACTGACAAATAATCATTAACATTTAACAACATTGTTCAAAGTTGAACAAATTTAACTCTTTCAGGGTAAATTTGGAGCCACAGAGAATAAAAAAGCAGCATCCTGAGCTGGTTGATCAAAGAGCCAGCCGAGGGGCGCCGCACACGTTTCATCATACAAACACACTCGCTGTGGTTACCATGGAAACAGGACGCTCACCAGGATGGAGCAGAAGGCGCCCAACAGGAAGCAGATGAAGAAGCCCTTCATCCTCGTCCCCCAGGACAGCGTGGACGCCTGATTGGCTCTCTGCAGAGGTGACATCATCATCATCATGTTTCAGCACGCAGGCTTCAAAATAAAATACAGTTTCCTGTTTGTTTCCACAATCGTCTCATTTCTGCTGTTTAACCCTTTGAAATCTGAACAACAAAGAAACAAGATTAAAGCACAAGAAAATCACCCGAAAATTACATTTTGAAAAAATTAAAACACACAAAAAAAAAAAAATCCAAGAAAATACCTGAAAATTATTCACAAAATAATAATAATTAAGAGATGGTTAAAAAAGGCAAATAACACTTTGAAAAGTGCCAGAAAAATATTATGACATTTCTGTGATATAACTTTAAATATGTAATTATGATCATTGT
>NW_024656791.1:0-313 GCF_008729295.1 Plectropomus leopardus
TTACAGGGATTTTTATGAAAAGGAGAAAAAAGTAATTGAGAAAATATATTCTGTAGTGAAGGAAGTCCTTCAGTTGCAGTGATTTTACTAATACTTTTATTATACATTGATTAAAACCATTTAGAATTGAAATCACATTTATATTACTTTCATAAGATTTGCATTTCATCAACATGTACAAACATACAAGAGTGCACTCAGAACAGAACAACATTGAAATGAGGCAAATTACAAAACAATAAAGTTAGAAAAGTTACCAAAAAAAAGTATAAAATTAGCTGATGACAATCATAATAAAAAATAAATAAAAACA
>NW_024656792.1:0-242 GCF_008729295.1 Plectropomus leopardus
CGCTGATGTTCACAGTCTCTCTCTCTGTGTAATTGTTCTGCACAGCTGCATCAGATTTGTGGTTCTGTAGTTTTCAATGAACCGTGCTCCGACAGTAAAGAGAGTTTCCTAAAATCCCGCCGCAGCCTTTGAACGTAGCTGAGGACTTCAGCTTCCTGCGTTACGCTGGACTCTGATCAGTCGCCGTCGCGTCGCGCTGCAGACGAACATTTGATTCTGATTTTGGTCATTTCTGTTGATCA
>NW_024656793.1:0-339 GCF_008729295.1 Plectropomus leopardus
CCTCACGGGTTTATAAAACACCCAAAATTACAGTCGCATCCGTCAGATAATTAATTTCATTTCATTTTATTACAAAGATTACGAATTATTTTACAGCTCGGTCTTAAACCAAATATTCTGTCTTTCCTGAGCTTCAGCAGGGAAATATGCAACAACAAAAAACTCAGTGATGACTCGAGAAATCACATCGTCATCGTAAACGGTGCAACAAAACAAAAAACAGTTACGTTTTTTGTTCATAACTGCACGCAGCGACTTTGTCTTTTGTGTGAATTATACTTCACACAGCGTCCTGCATATAATCATCCTTTATAACACGGTACGTCTGTGGCTTCAGCT
>NW_024656794.1:0-386 GCF_008729295.1 Plectropomus leopardus
AGGGATTTGGGTTGGTTTAGATGGGGGACACACATATCGACAGGAAAACACAACACCGATATTACAAAAATAACACAGTTTAATAAATTAAAACACTTTCTCTTCATATTGTTATCTGTTTAAAGTGATACAGTTTTAAATCTAAGTGTTATTTCTTGTCGTTGAACTGTCATAATGGCGGCGTTTCCCGCCCCTCCAGGTGAACAGCGACGTGGTCTTCTATAAACGGGATAGATACGGGATCGAGAATCCCTTCAGGGTGTTAAAGACTCACATCGGACAGGCGATTTACACGAAGTCTGTGGGCAGCAACTCACCCAGTGACATCACACACACCTACAAGTACACTGAAGGTAACACACACACACACACACACACACACACAC
>NW_024656795.1:0-379 GCF_008729295.1 Plectropomus leopardus
TAATTTTAATGTCCTTGTATACCATATTATTGCACTGTATATTACGTGGAACAGTAAAATTTGAAGAATGACACATCTGAACATTAGCAGCATTTTAGTGTTGTAGCTGTTCAAGTTGTGGCTTCTGCAAAGGTCAATTGTTCTCAATAAAGGGAAGATTGGAAAAGGAAAAGTGAAAATAACACAAATATGTCATTTCTTTTGCCTTTTCTCCTAACTTTGCTTTTTGGTGAAATATTGGATACAGACGTATCTCTTTGAAACTGCTAATAAAACATCAAAACACAAAGTGTGACAAGACCTTTTTTTCAAAGGGTGGCAGCCAATGGTTTAATCCTAAATTTATAAAAATCTTTTTTTATGGAAAAATCTAATCTGA
>NW_024656796.1:0-1260 GCF_008729295.1 Plectropomus leopardus
AAAATTTGACTTTTTTCGACATACTATACTATTGCCTTGCTGTCCATTTTTTTGACATGCTAAATTTTCGGGTTTTTGGCCTATTTCATCTTTATTTCCCACGTAATGTACTTGTTACAACCCACAGATGGTAAGTCTCGGGACAAAGGGAAGCAACACAGCGCTGTGATGTTGAACAGGCGGGAAAGCCGTTTATTCTTCAGCACAAGTATGTATGAATAAACTGGCCCGCCATCAAATCGACAAAATGCACACAAACAAACAAAGGGAGAGGGCGGCGGGTGGCACAAAACAATAAACCAATCAAAGAACCCATTAATACTACCCAAACCCACCCCACAGACTATTGCAACTTCGTCTTCGCCACCAAAAACACAAACAGCACAACCACCCCTAAAGCCTAGTGTTCTAAACAATTGGTTGCCTTCGTGTGGTGTGACAACAGCATGTGGTATACATGAAATACAATAAAGGCTAATCTAGAGCCCGGCTCCCTCATACACAGGTGAACATACAATAAAGACTTAACAGTTACAAGTTTACATCACTCACGCCAGCATAACATCGAGGCGAACTGCCCATGGGTAAGAACAGCCACCACTGATACAGCGGACTTAAATAGACAGCAAAAAGACACATAATTGGAGGAAGCACTCATCGAAGGGGGGGAAAGCTGGGACCACTGGCACCAACCAATTGGTCCGTAGGAAGGCGTGCAGTAAGAAGAGGGGAAACGAGCCACAGGCAGAGGAACCCCTCACGGTACGGAAGGAGGGAAATCCCGGTTGACGTGGTGAACCTCCGTTGACGTCGTCGGTCATGCTACCTGAAAATGAAACTGCCACAACCCCCACACACATAACAACCAAAAAACGCTGATGTCCGTGATGATACTATAGCGCATGTCTACAAGGTATTCAACATTGTTTTCAGCCATTTTTAGGAGCAGTCAAAATTTGACTTTTTTCGACATAATATACTATTGCCTTGCTGTCCATTTTTTTGACATGCTAATTTTTTGGGTTTTTGGTCTTTTTTTGACCTAATTCTTACTTTATGTACTATAATGCGTGTGTAGACGGTATTCTACATCATTTTCAGCCATTTTTAGGAGCAGTCAAAATTTGACTTTTTTCGACATACTATACTATTGCCTTGCTGTCCATTTTTTTGACATGCTAAATTTTCAGGTTTTTGGTGTTTTATTTGCCTTAAATCCCACTTTGTGTAATATAACGCATTTCTACAAGCTATTCTACA
>NW_024656797.1:0-291 GCF_008729295.1 Plectropomus leopardus
TGATAAAATCATTTTCCAAATCTATTCATTTCTTGCAATTTGCAGAACAGTTCTTGTAAAGTTGCTCGGCGCTTTTTTTTCCTGTTTTCAAATGAAATCAAAGCAATATGCTCAGTTTCTGAAGTTTTAAATATTTTAAATAGCTTTAATACGGCACATGAAAAGTGATGTTGGTGCAGGTTTCGAAGGGTTAACGGAGGACCGAGAGGAGCGCGTGAATGTTGTCCGTTAGCTGAGTTTGAGGCCGAGGCAGAGAGCCAGCTCGTTCTTCTGGATCTTTCCGTCCCCGTT
>NW_024656798.1:0-378 GCF_008729295.1 Plectropomus leopardus
ATAAAGCACTTTTCACAAACTCAAAGACACTCTACAATAGATAGAGCGTATCAAACAACAACAACAAACAAGAAAAGAAAGAAAAACATAACAACATAGAACAAGCATTTAAAAAAACACACACATCACAGTCATACTTGTCACAAGCTTGTTTAAAAAGATGAGTCTTGGGGAGTGAATCTGAACATGGATGGGTCAGTGCAGTTTTGAATATTTTTGGGGAGTGAGTTCCAGAGTGAGGAGGCCACAATTGAGAAGGCTCTGCCCCCCCCCCATTGACAAAATAAGAACAAAGTGTAGATATATGCATAAAAAAGATAAAATTTGTTGATATATCACATCTTGCGTGGGGCCCGTTGTTTGACAGGTGGACTGCTG
>NW_024656799.1:0-378 GCF_008729295.1 Plectropomus leopardus
AATGCCTTCAATAGGTCCCACTGGTGAATTCTATCTATCTGTTTCAAGGATCCCCTCAAAAACCAGATGACACATCTCAAGGGGTTATTCCTAATAAAGAATTTCCAAAATAGGTCCCACTGGCGAATTCATCAATTCAGGAGTATTTCAACCTCATTTTTCATCTTATTTTAACTTATTGTTTCAAATACAACATGTTGATGGTAGACAGCCAAGTCTTGTGATGGGCCATTTCTTGGACCGATTTCTGATAATTTTCTGATGTCTTTGTCCTCCCTAGATCAGATAGCTCTGCCCGACTTCCATGCTGGGGCAATGGAGAACTGGGGTCTGGTCACATACAGGGAGACTGCCCTCCTCTATGACCCCATCATGTCC
>NW_024656800.1:0-378 GCF_008729295.1 Plectropomus leopardus
ATTTATTTATCAGAAATTAGTGGAAAGTACAACAATATTTACCTGAAGATTAGCATTAATAAAAAAATTAAAAAGAACATAAAAAAAAGACACACACACACACCCCCTTCCCAATCACATAAATAAAGAAAAACAGCAACGAAAAAACAACCGAAAATGACCAAGCCTAAAAAATAATAACAATTCTTATTCTTAAATTCCTTGTGATTATGATACTTATAGATGATACTTTCCTTAGCTGCTTACTGTTTTTCCCTGGACATTTTCCCCTACTTTTAAAAAGTAATTTTCTATATCTACTTATTTCTTTTAATTCATAAATATTTCTCACCAAGTTGCCCATCGCCTTTTTCAAAGAGTTAATATCCCTGATGAATG
>NW_024656801.1:0-378 GCF_008729295.1 Plectropomus leopardus
CACACACACACACACACACACACACACTTTAAAAAGGCCGTTAACTCATTTTCAGAATAAAAGTCTGCACATGTTGCTCTCTGCAGGGTTGTTGGCGTCCCGAATGTTAGTGATGTCGTCTGAGCCAAACTGAGACACTTTTATTTTAATTTAACTCACAAATCACATCGACAGTTTTTATCCTCCAGACTTCATAAAAACACGATACATAACAAAAGTGATGCCAGTCTGAACATAAACCGTCCACGACTCTTTTAGAGGAAGGTTTAAAGGTTAAAGTCACTAAAACAATCAAGCTGTCATCATAATGGGAATTAATGGACTCAGAAAGGTTTAATACGTCAATACTTGTGCAGAGAGGAAAGTATTCAGACTGCA
>NW_024656802.1:0-377 GCF_008729295.1 Plectropomus leopardus
AAAAACTGATACAGATAACGATCTTGAAAAATTCACAGATTACCAATATGGTGAATGAATTTTTGAGCTGGAGTGAAAAAAGATCATTTCTGTGTGGACTGTTGCTCCGACTCATATCGGCCTGATTTACACATGTATATGTACACATACGCATATGTACACGTGTGTGTGTGTGTGTGTGTATATACACATATATAGCATTAATATTCTCCACATTTTGATGGTGTCAGCTGTCAGTCTCACTTCATGAAGAGGAAACATCAGAGACGGGAGGGGCGATCAAGAGACCGCAGAGTGGAGGAGAGAGAGAGAACGAGGGACGAACGTGACCTTTAAAAAGTGCAGACATGCAGGAGAGAGAGAGAGAGAGAGAGAGA
>NW_024656803.1:0-550 GCF_008729295.1 Plectropomus leopardus
CCAACAATTTTTTAAAAATTTGACAAGACAGAAGATTTGAGAAGCCAAACACAACAAAAGTGCTTCCCCTCCCTCTCATAAATAACCAACAGTCCCTCAGCTGTGTGTCTATTTTTGTCAAAGTACATTAGAGCAACAACAAACAGCCTGATGCACCTACAGAAGGACAAACACACAAACAGCTTAACCCTTTGAGGACTGAGCAAACTGGCTTGATGCCTTTCAAACACTTAAAGGTAAAGAGCAACAAGAAACCTCAGAGGTGACCCAAAAAAAGCAAAAATACAAGGAAACTAGGAAACAACAAAACAAGTGACAGAAACATAAAAGTAAATGGCCCAAAAACAGGATATTTATATATATAGAGAGAGAGTAATACTTCTGTAAAATAATTTTAATTATAAAATTGTAATAATTCTGAGGAGGTTTATGGATTAATTATTTTTTTTAACTATGAATTGTCAGAATTATAATATAGTTTCTTTGAGATTTTATCCCAGCTTCTTTAAAAATAATTATCATAATCTACTTATTACTTATTAATTTGTGA
>NW_024656804.1:0-377 GCF_008729295.1 Plectropomus leopardus
TGCCCCTGCACCCTTATGAATTAACCAAAAATTAAGAACATAAAGAACATCAAAGCACAATTATAAAATTGAAAATACATGCAAAAAAAATATCGGAGTGCAAGTTCGAAAATACAATTTCATAAATAAGTTTATAAAATATAACTTCATTTAAGCATAGATACAAGATGACCACCACTTTTTCATTGACTGTTTTATTAAAGACAAAATCAAAAATAATTCATATAAGACACACAGACACTCAGAATAAAACTAACACAAAGCCAAGGTGTACAGGCAGAGGAGGGAGGAAATAACTAATGTTAACAAGGCTACGATAGACTTAATCACAGCACATACATCAGTCAAAGGTACCCAAACATCGTTCGAGTTAAGAC
>NW_024656805.1:0-367 GCF_008729295.1 Plectropomus leopardus
GAGTCAAGGACGAAAACTGCGACAATATTCAGAGAAAACAGTGAAATGATGCAGTTTTTTAACGTGTTTTTAAGCTATTTTTATCATTTTTTAATAGGGTGGTAATCTGGAAAGGATACTGACAAAGTCGTCGAAACCCAGCAGGGTGCCGACGATCTCTTTGTCTGTTTTCATGACGATGTGAAGGCGGGAGCCGATACATTTGACCACAAGCAAAAAGGCGAACAGAGAAAAAAAAAAAACCAAAAACATTTGAAACCATTTCATTATTTTATAGTTTTTTCTGCACAATTCTCAGTTTCTTTCTTTGCACACTTTTGTAGGCGACACCGTTTGTATTAGAGCTAAATATTAGTTGATCCAAAGA
>NW_024656806.1:0-206 GCF_008729295.1 Plectropomus leopardus
ACTCATCCTTGTGGTTCCAGTAAAACCAGTCCACTTAGCTTCTGTAGTTCCAGTAAAACCAGTCCACTTAGCTCCTGTAGCTCCAGTAAAACCAGTCCACTTAGCTCCTGTAGCTCCGGTAAAACCAGTCCACTTAGCTCCTTTAGTTCCAGTAAAACTAGTCCACTTAGCTCCTGTAGCTCCAGTAAAACCAGTCCACTTAGCTT
>NW_024656807.1:0-2849 GCF_008729295.1 Plectropomus leopardus
CACCCCCCCCACACACACACACACACACACACACACACACACACACACGCTTCAGACTAGAACGGGGACAAAACAAACGCCAACAACACCACAATTCCCTGTTTCAGCTCTCCGGACCAGCAGCAGATTCACCCCCCACCTCAAATTTAGGACCTCTCCAGAGACAATAACACGGCCCCTTATTTTTACATTTATTTTTTTTAATTAATTCATGATTTTTTTCCTCCTCCTGACCTTTTTTCTTTCTGCTCCTTTTTTATCTGCATTTTGATGAGTGATCTTTGAGGTTATTGTCTCTCCGGTTTGTTAGTCACTTGTTTTGTGCCGAATGTTTCCAAACTATTCACAAAAATAAATCACTAACTTAAAAAAATAAACAGTGGGAATAACAGAGGCAGAGCTGGACAGCATCAGAGACACAGAGTCGGTGGGGACACTCACTGATGGGGTCCACAGCCAGGTAGGACTTGGGCGAGTCCTGTGGGACTCCGATGCCGTACTTGTTGCAGGCGGTGACTCTGAAGTAGTACTCGATGCCGGGCGTCATGTTGGTCACCTTGAAGCTGGTCTTCTTCAGGTCCTCGGTGCACTTGTTCCAGGTCTTCCTGTCCACCTCGCGTTTCTCCACAATGTAGTTGGTGATGGGGCTGCCGCCGTCGTTCTCCGGGGGCAACCAGGACAGCTGGGCATTGGTCTTGGTGATGTCAGTGGCCTCCAGGCCGCCGACGGGTCCAGGAGTGTCTGCAGAGGACGAGTTTAAGAATCATTCTGTTTCCTTTCCAGCGAAAAATGTACATTTTTTTAAAGGCAAGCGTTAATTAAAATTCATTTGTGTGTCTCACCGAGGACTTTGACGCGGACGAACACGGCTTTCTCTCCGGCCGAGTTGGACAGAGTCAGTGAGTATCTCCCAGAGTCCTCTCTGGTGCTCTCAGGGATGACCAGGAAGGACATGGTGTCCACCTGGTCCACGTGTCCTCTGCGGATCACGTTGTCCACGCCCAGGCGCTTCCAGGTGACCTTAGGGGCGGGTCTTCCTCTGATCACAGCGAAAAGCCTGATTGGACAGCCAGCCCTGACGGACAGGCCCTTCCTCAAACTGGCGTCCAGGTCAATCTCTGGAGCCTCTGTTGCCATAGAAACACACAGAGGTCAAAAGAGTTGTCCACACTCACCACGTCATGTGACACCATCCGTTCGTTCAGCTGGTGTTAGTCAGTTCTTACCCAGGATCTCTTTGGGAGAGACGGCCTCCTTCAGGTAGGCGTGACGTCCCCAGCCCACCTGGTTTTTGGCGGACACCTTGAACTCATACTCCTGCTTCTCGTCCAGTTGGCCGATGGTAAACTCTGTGAGCACCAGCGGGCCGTGAGTGTCGATCCTCTTCCAGCCCTCGGTGGGCTTCTCGGGGTCGGCCTCGCTCTTCAGCCTCATGTCCAGGCTGTACCCGATGATGGGGGCGCCGCCGTCATACACCGGTTTGGACCAGGACAGGGTGATGGAGGTCTTGGTGCTGTCGCCCACCTTCAGGCCTGCAGGGGGGCCGGGGGGCTCTGCAGGTACAGACAGAACAACAAAGGTCAGTAAAAACACTTTGACAGTACAGTTCAGCAACATCAGCTGCACTTTCCTAAAGCTAAATGTGCACGACTTTTCCAAAAACATCAGCCCTCCGTGTGACGGCGTGACGCACATCCAGAGACAGACCGAACGACCCGCCACAGAGCACCGCGGGAATCAGACTCTGCAGCTCCTCCCTCAGAGTGTCTGACACCCTCAGTCCACAGACGGACACCTGGACTTCATACACACACCTACACTTAAAAATCCAAAATGTATTTATCATAGCTAAAATGTGCAACAGGGTTTTTAGGGTGCAGTAATTCTTTATGTCACTTTCTTAACTGCAATATTTAACTGCTGTCCTACATGAGCTGAAATTCGCCTTGATGCATTTTGTTTTGTTCAGTTATTTTTTCTTTCTTTTTTTTTAATTCCTGCCATGTCTCTTCACATTTCTGTTCATATTTGAACTTTGAGATTATATTTTAAGATACTTCAGATATCTCAAAATACATCAAAAATGTGTGCTGGTGTATTTCAGACATTTCAAGCCCAAAAAATTAAAGGTGTTTTACGCGATTATGATGATTATATCTTCTGTTAATGTCTCGTCTGATAAACTGAAACTGATCTCCATAAATGAATTGTTTAAAAACACTCTCTCTCACTTCCTGTGGTTTCTGTGGCCTGAGAGCAGATCTGGAGAACATAAGTAAACGGTGACAGCAGCGGCGGACTCACCGATGGGATCTTTGGCTGCGACGGGTCTGCAGGGCTTGCTGGGGTCTCCCAGGCCCACCTCGTTCTCGGCCTTCACCCTGAACTGGTACTCGTGGTTGGGGATCAGGTTGGCGACTTTCATGCGTCTCTCGGAGATGGGACTCTTGGTGCACGCCACCCAGCGCACGGCCCGCTTCTCCTTCCTCTCCAGGATGTAGCCAGTAATGGACTTTCCACCGTCGTTCTCTGGAGGAGCCCAGACCACCGTCATCTCGTCTTTACTGACCTGTTAACAAAGGGTTAAAGCTGTGAGCACCAGCTCTGGGATTTATTTCTGCAGGTGATTTCAGGACCAGGGAGAGCGACCGCACTGCGTCTCTAACGAGCTACGACATGAAACACTAAGAGACAGAGACATGTTAACCCTTTGAAACCTGGACTGACGTCACTTTTGTGCTGAGTTCAAGTGCTTTAATCTTTGAACTAAATGAGCTAATTTTTTGGCGACAAAGAATTTTACATTTAAAACTACGTTACATAAAAAATACAATGACGTGTGAAATTAT
>NW_024656808.1:0-240 GCF_008729295.1 Plectropomus leopardus
CACACACACATATATATATATGGCAGTATTAGGTTTATTTAAAGGCTACCGTTTTTCTGGATAAAAAGAATTTTTATTTCTCAAAAGATGGAAATAGAAATATGTTGTGTATTTGTTTGATGAGCATGTTTTGCATTTGCAAAACAAAATGCATTCGTTCGTTAATTATTTTCATTTACAAACAACATTGTCTTTGTTGCAGGATAGAGCTTCATACGTTATCACCAAAGGGAAACTTCA
>NW_024656809.1:0-430 GCF_008729295.1 Plectropomus leopardus
TCTTTATTATTACTGATGTCAGACATTTTAATAATTTTTCCTTTTTGTATAGCTTTAGGAATACAGAAGTTAGAGGAAATTTTAAAAAAAGAGGTTCAAAACCATTATTGTAGTATTGTAATTTAATGTGCATTTTTCGAAAAAAAAAAACAAACAAAAAAAAAGAATAGTTTCATACAAATAAATTTGCTCAATCTCTTTCCTCCCACATATCACCCCGTTCTTTATTTTTCCTCTGGGAACCTTTAAAGGAGCTGTATGTGACATTCACTGCATATCAATGGCTCAGAGTCTAGCGTAGCATACTCTGCACTTAGTCCTCTGAGCCAGAGGTTAGCAGCTACTGATGCTTATTCAATAAACAGCGCTAACAAGGTTAACACAGTCATGACTGAGCAAACAATGTTAACCAGGGGGACACCGGAAAGTG
>NW_024656810.1:0-376 GCF_008729295.1 Plectropomus leopardus
ATGGCACCTTTCATATAAAAAAATCAGCATAAAATGTTTCACAATAAAAGCATTAATAGCTTCACATGAACACAGACAGAATGAACCTAAAACACATCAACAGCACCACAGCAAAAAAACAACAACCATATTTGGCAATAATTAAGTAAAATATCGTGGCATTATGACAAAATTCCCAAAATCTGTTATTTAAAGGGTTAAAATTCAGAAAATTAATGAATATTTGTTTTTTATGATTAGGACTGATGGTCGTTAAAAAATAACCTCAGTGAGAGTGGAAAATCTTATTAATGGATAATATTGTTTTAAAGCTTGATATTGAAAAGTGCATTTTGTGCGCAGAGCGATATGTTTGTGTGTCCATAAAGGGTTAATG
>NW_024656811.1:0-320 GCF_008729295.1 Plectropomus leopardus
TTTACATTTGATTTTTTTAATCTCATCTCCTCCGCTGTGCTCCTGCTGTTTGTGCCTCGTGTGTTTCCAGAGGCGACCGTCAGATTTTCCAATTCATAAATGATAAGAGATTTTTGGAAAACAGTAATTTAAAAAAAGAATTTCATCCTCCACTCAATAAAAAAAAATTCTTGAGCCATTTTCAAATTGAAGGAAAAGTCAGAGCAAAAAACAAAAAACCAAAACGCTATGTGCAGCTGCATTCACCTTCTCCTGAAAAAAGACAAAAACCATGAAAAAAAAGGCAATGAGCAACTCGGCAAGAAATCTTCCACCAATTA
>NW_024656812.1:0-338 GCF_008729295.1 Plectropomus leopardus
TTTTCCAGCTGTGTTTTTGGCCCCAAACTTTTTTTTTTCTTTTCCAAGCCCAAACATGATCCTTTTCTAACCATAACTGCGTGGTTTATTGGTGCCTAAACTTAACCGCTCGCTGCCTGCAGCATTTTGGTTTGCAGAAGAATATGATGCCATCGCGTTTCCAGATGTTTCGGAGGCTGTTCTGTAAAGTTTGGGTGTCCACGTACTTTTTGGCCGTGTAGTTTACCGTCTGTAGTGGTTAAAATATTCTCCCAGAGGGCAGAAGCCACATTTTAACACTTTTCACTTTTCTTTTTTTTTAAATAACAGTGAAGCTGAGGACGACGTCGCCTTCGCTG
>NW_024656813.1:0-358 GCF_008729295.1 Plectropomus leopardus
AGACGTCCCGTAGAAACGAGAAGAAAGTATCACAGTGCAGTGAAGTACTGATTATTTGGTGATTTATAATCACGCCGTCACTCACTAATTCTGCATTTTCATCGTCTTCCACTTCCGCCTCGTCGTCTTCGTCCTCAGTCGTCACGTCATCCACCACATCTTCATCCGCAGCCTCTGCCTCCTCATCCTCCGTCAGATCCTGGGCGCTCGCCACCGGCCCTAAAACAACAATAACAACAACAACAACACTTTTTTCATGCATTTCATGTCATTTATAAGCCTGTACATAATGACAATTTTTTTTAAGCTCTTTAACCTTTGGGGACTGTCTGGTGCATTTTATGCCTTTTTGTTCTCC
>NW_024656814.1:0-313 GCF_008729295.1 Plectropomus leopardus
GTTTTTCACACAGTATTCATTCACATCAGGTCAAATTTATTTTCTGAAGCAAGAACTCATTAAAAAACAGGAGGAAAGAGATGAAAAGGTGAAAAGACAGCATAGAAATAAATAATAAAATGTGCTGATGTGGAAAGAATGACGCAAAATCAATATGAGCATGTTGAATACAAATAACCTTAACCCTTGAAACCTCTCAAAAATTTCTCTCAAAAACAGGAAGGGAAGGCAGTGAGTGGCTTAATAAGACATGGACCAAAAAATGTGCAAGAAATCAGTAAGAAGTTAAAAGAAAATCACCTCAAAATAAACA
>NW_024656815.1:0-374 GCF_008729295.1 Plectropomus leopardus
ACCCCCCCTCAGATTATGTGAAACAGCGGTTACACCATGTGACACTTGGTGACATGAAGCTTCACCACAATACGAAAACAACTATTTTATTCGATGTGAGGAATTGATGTAATTTCACGCTGCTGCTTTAACGTGACACTGATGCCGTTCAGTCCCACTTCTTTGAAATGTAAAACAAAATTACATTCTGGCACATTAATTTAAGATGAACGCAGTCACCCTCCTCTCGTCTGGATTAACTCTTTGACATTGACATTGTTTTTCTTGTGCAGGCGCCTTCAGTTAAAACCTTTGAACCCTGAGCAAATTGTTTTTTTCTTTCAAAAATAAAGAAAAGAAGCAATGCAATAAGCAGCTTTGCAACAAAAAAAAAA
>NW_024656816.1:0-280 GCF_008729295.1 Plectropomus leopardus
TGGAGTGACATCCCTTTTTTATGTGCTGCTTTTAGAGGACTTTCACAAGTTTTTAAACTATTGATCCATGAGAAAATTGGTGATGATAAAAAAGATGAAGAGCCAGTTGGTTAAAAATAAATAAATACTATAAATTGTAAGAAACTGGTAGATTTAGAAAATCGTTTTTGAGCAAAGCTAAGGAAAATATATATAGGGAAAAAAACAAAGCTATATTTTTAATAACCAAATTTAAAAATTAAAAATATGTTACAGAATTTTACCAATTAGTACACACTTT
>NW_024656817.1:0-373 GCF_008729295.1 Plectropomus leopardus
ACTATCTAGGGTGTAAATATCTAAATATCTATCTACAGTGTACTTTAGAAACCTTAATGTATTACATAAATATATTTTTCCATGAATATTTATTTTTTCTTTCGTGTATTATGTGTATTTTTGTGTTTTTAGTGGTTTTGATTTTAAACTAAATTTTCGTGGCTCTGTCCGTCCCGTGAACAGAAACTATATAAATCTCGCGAGAGCAGGTGTTCGCTCTGATTGGCTTTCTCGGCTCTGACGTCACAAAATTTGAAATAGAGGCAAGCGTGAAAGAAGCGTCCAACGTGACCGAACGTGACGTGTAAAGTGATCACAAACGCGACTTCCTGTTCGCTGAGAGGGGCTTCAAAATAAAACCCCGTTCTCTTTT
>NW_024656818.1:0-1651 GCF_008729295.1 Plectropomus leopardus
TGCACGCCATTTAATGTAGTTTAAAGCTGTTTTCAGCTGTTTTCAGGACGTGTCATTTTTTGACATTTTTGCCATACTATAGCCTTGCTTTTCGGGTCATTTTTTCAACTTGCCATATTATGTTTTTTTGGCAGTTTTTGCAACTTTCAATGGTATGGAGTGTCTCTGCACACTATTTAATGTGGTTTAACATGTTTTCAGTTGTTTTCGGGACGTGTCATTTTTTGACACTTTTGCCATACTATAGCCTTGCTTTTCGGGTCATTTGTTCGACTTGCCATATCACGGTGTTTTTAACCATTTTTGTAACTTTCATTATTGATGCGTGTCTCTGCACACTATTTAATGTGGTTTTAAGCTGTTTTCAGCTGTTTTTGGGACGTGTCATTTTTTGACACTTTTGCCATACTATAGCCTTGCTTTTTCGGGTCATTTTTTCGACATGCCATATTATGGTGTTTTTGGCCGTTTTTTCAACTGTTAATGCTATGGCGTGTCTCTGCACACTATTTAATGTGGTTTAAAGCTGTTTTCAGTTGTTTTTGGGACGTGTAATTTTTTAACATTTTTGCCATACTATAGCCTTGCTCTTTGGGTCATTTTTTCAATTTGCCATATTATGGTGTTTTTATCCAGTTTGGTAACTTTCAATATTAATGCGTGACTTTGCACACTATTTAATGTGGTTTAAAGCTGTTTTTAGCTGTTTTCGGGACGTGTAATTTTTTGACACTTTTGCCATACTATAGCCTTGCTTTTCGGGTCATTTTTTCGACTTGCCATATTATGGTGTTTTTGGTCGTTTTTGCAACTTTCAATGTTATGGAGTGTCTCTGCACGCCATTTAATGTAGTTTAAAGCTGTTTTCAGCAGTTTTTGGGACGTGTAATTTTTTCACACTTTTGCCATACTATAGCCTTGCTTTTCGGGTCATTTTTTCAACTTGCCATATTTTGGTGTTTTTAGCCATTTTTGTAACTTTCAATATTAATGCGTGTCTCTGCACACTATTTAATGTAGTTTAAAGCTGTTTTCAGCTGTTTTTGGGACATGTCACTTTTGGACATCATTGCCATACTATAGCCTTGCTCTTTGGGTCATTTTTTTGACTTGCCATATTATGGTGTTTTTGGTCGTTTTTGCAACTTTCAATGCTATGGAGTGTCTCGGCACACTATTTAATGTGGTTTAAAGCTGTTTTCAGTTGTTTTTGGGACGTGCCATTTTTTCGATATTTTTGCCATACTATAGCCTTGCTTTTCGGGTCATTTTTTCAACTTGCCATATTATGGTTTTTTGGCAGTTTTTACAACTTTCAATGCTATGGCATATTTCAGCATGCTATTTAATTATGTTTTAAGCAATTTTCAGCTGTTTTCAGGACATGTCATTTTTTGTCATTTTTGCCATATTGCTTGCTCTTTGGGTCATTTTTTCGACTTGCCATATTATGGTGTTTTTGGCCGTTTTTGCAACTTTCAATGCTATGGAGTGTCTCTGCACGCTATTTAATGTGGTTTTAAGCTGTTTTCAGCTGTTTTTGGGACGTGTAATTTTTTGACACTTTTGCCATACTATAGCCTTGCTTTTCGGGTCATTTTTTCGACTTGCCATATTATGGTGTTTTTGGTCGTTTTTGCAACTTTCAATG
>NW_024656819.1:0-373 GCF_008729295.1 Plectropomus leopardus
ATCTGATACTTTGAAAGCCAATAAATCTATAATTACAAAAGCAGCTTGGTGGTGCTGCAGAGCCTGGGCCTTTCAGAGCAGGTGTACATGAGATCATGTGACACTTTGATTGCACACAGGTGGATTTTAATTAACTCATTACAAGACTCCTGAAGGCAGGTGTTAGCACCTGGTGTTATTTAGGGGCATCATTGCAAATGGGTGTAAACACATATTCACTTTTCACTTTTTTATTTTCTTTTCAAATGAAAAGTATGTATTGCACCTCATTATTTTTGCCTTTTTTGTGTCAGCTTGACAGAGTTTGCTTAATAAACCTGAGCAAATTTATTTCTGACAAAGACAAAAAAGTGGGAAGAATGCAATAAGCAGT
>NW_024656820.1:0-373 GCF_008729295.1 Plectropomus leopardus
CCAGATATGTTCTGGCTGGCCCCCGTGTGCTGCGATCGCTCTCTAATCCAAGGTGATCATCGGCCGATCTGTCCCCTCACTCTGTGTGATTGACTGACAGCTGTCACCCATGGCAACACGCTGTGCCGTGACAACTGTCAGCTCGCTACAGCTCCGCTAGCCATGTCACCATGGCAACAGAGCAAAACAACTCCTCTGTTTTTTTCCTCCCTCTCTCTCTGCTCTTTGTTTCTGTCTCTCCTCCACCTGTCCACCGTCTTTTCACTTTCCCATAAGCCCCGGCTGTACTTTATTTACCCTTCCTGAAGGTACAAATATTTTTCCTTGAGCCTCCCTGAGTGACTGGCAGAAAATGCATGACCCTTACACCAAC
>NW_024656821.1:0-372 GCF_008729295.1 Plectropomus leopardus
ATATTATATTACAGGTCAGTCCAGTGGTTTCCGACCTTGGGGTCGCATCCCTCTAAATGGCCACCAGATAAATCTGAGGGGTCGTCACATGATTAATGGAGAGAGAAAAGAAACTTCTGTTTTCATTTTCTGGACTTTTTCTAATCTGTTTTTTGCTTTTTTGTGATAGTTACTGAGTTATTGCAACTCATTCTGAAGTCAACAAATGCCGCCATTTTTGCTGTTATTTTGGCGTAAGATCTAGACGGCAAAAGCCAGGTTTTGCGTCTGCATGTTACGCCGCTGGACTTTATTAGCTGAGAACGTGACTGGACAGTAGTGGTATATATATGATGTATATATATGATATATATACATACACACACACACACA
>NW_024656822.1:0-761 GCF_008729295.1 Plectropomus leopardus
TTATTTATAAAATTGATGTATTTTTTTAACTGAGCCATCTGCATGATAACTGATTCACACGATTTTAGTTTGAATAGTTGAGTTTCAGGGACAGCATATGTCTCAGTTTAACCCTATGAAACTTGGATCTACGCCTCTTTTCTTGTGCTGACACCTGTCACAAGTATTTAACCCTTTGAAACCTGAGCACATTGGTTATTTAACGAAATAAAAAAAATTGGAAAAGGCAATGAGCAACTCAGTATCAAATGTTCCACAAATTACAAAAAAATAGATTTCGAAACTTCTTTTCAGAAACTTTGGCCCGCCTCACCGTTTAAAGTGAGAAGAGTGCAAAAAATCAAACCCCTAATGGTGAAAATCATTTAAATTAAACATTTTGAAACAATAAAACAGCTGTTTTATTCAAATTTCATGAATGCAAGAACAAGCAAACAAAAAGCTTTTAGTTTTATTATTTTTAAGTTTTGTTTGTATGTTAATGTCAATAAAATCTCAAGTATTGGTAATTTAAAAAAAAGTTATTTGACAATTTTCTATTTAACCAACTGATGACCATAGAACAAGATTTTCAAGTAGAAAATAAAAAGCCAACATGTAAACTAACATGATGCTATTTCATATATTTATTTTGACACAAAGAAACTTTTTTACAATATTTCAGACGACGCTGATGTGCCGTACACTGACGTTACCATCACAAAGGAAGTGCAGCCAAACAGGATCAGAGGTAAACACACACACACACACACACACACACA
>NW_024656823.1:0-482 GCF_008729295.1 Plectropomus leopardus
GTTGATTTACAGAAAATGTTAAGTTAATCTTTACTGGTAAGTAGAGCCTGATGATTTTGGAGTCTTATCACAGATATGTTAGTACTGCACTGACATAGATCAATGGTTCTCAAACCACACCGGCGCAGCATAGATCCACTGCAATGAATAAATATGGAGTAAAACATGGTTTATTTATGTGCTATGATGCTTACCTTTATTTCCTATGCCTTATCAGTCGCTTCCCCAATCATTGTTAATGACTGAGAACTACAGTATAGTATAGTATAGTATAGTATATATATATAACATTGTATATTGCATTGGGTTGTATATAAATCTGGAATAGTTGTTCATATGAAGCAGGTTGTGTAAAATGGAAAGTTGTTTATGTGGAATATAGATATAGAATGTTAATTTATATACAGGGGTAGGAATAAAGTGTAAAGTGTGTACTTCTTCCTACTCCTTTTCGAGCATGATGTTTGAGTTTAAGTGGCCTG
>NW_024656824.1:0-465 GCF_008729295.1 Plectropomus leopardus
TTCTCTCTGACCTGCAGCTGGAGGACCGACTCTTCTTCTTCTGCTGCCGCTCTGGACAGCGTCAGGGTCACTTCCTGTCTGCTCTCTGACTCCGCCTCCTCAGGGTCAGCCTCACTTCCTGTTGAGCTGGGCGAGGACTCGGAGAGCGCCAGCAGGACCTCGCTCTCCTCCTCCTCCTCCTCCTCCATCCTGATGACATCATTGCCCTCCTCCTGACATGGGGTGGGGCCTCCAGGAGGGGGAGGAGCTACTACTCCAGTGGACGGTGTCCTCCTCCTGCTCCCCCTCAGGCCGGCGAGGGTCTGATAGTGGTTTCTGATTCGCTCTGTGGTCGTCATGGAGATAGCAGAGGTGGTGATGATGTCAGCAGGAGTGTCGGTCCGGCTCAGGAGGAGGTGGCGGAGGAGGACACGAGGAGGACTGTGGGCTTCGCCAGGGAGGGGGGAGGAGTCCACCTGTCTATCA
>NW_024656825.1:0-264 GCF_008729295.1 Plectropomus leopardus
CATTGGGGATTCATTTTTGAACAGAGAGAGGAAATAGAGATGTGTTAGAGAGACGTTTCAAGTTTCAGTTAAAAAATAATGTTTCTAATGCACATAGACATAAAAACACTTTTTTAAATTCCTTTAAGGGTCATTGTAACAGATGACAATAATAAAAATTGGGTAAAACTGTGAAGGCGTTCTATTTTCTGAGACAATTATTGTGCCATAAAACACTGTTTACATCACTGTCATCATATAAGGACAACACAGCCAATAAGATCA
>NW_024656826.1:0-312 GCF_008729295.1 Plectropomus leopardus
CCCCCCCCCCCCCAACTATTTTCTAATTCATAATAAAAATACAGTGATTCAAACTGAAAATTGTTTTTTTGTATTTCAAACCTACATAAGGTGCCAGAGTGCATAACACAACATCAAAACAGAGATGTTCAAAGATCCAAAAAAAGAGCCAGTGGAGGATCCAAGTGTTCATTTTCTGGGAAAATTAAAAGTTTGGTTATAGCTAGTTATTCGTTGCTATAGAAAAGGAGTTTGACATCATGAGGGATAGCTGTGTGTGCCAATCGCAGTGTTTGCAATCAATAGTGCTGCTCATGATTGGTTGAATAGCAG
>NW_024656827.1:0-785 GCF_008729295.1 Plectropomus leopardus
ACATAATACTTAGAAAAAAGAGGCAAAACAAGGGCAAAAAATCTCAATTCTTTCTGTTCATGTCTACACAGACATTTTAAACCCTTTTCCTCTCCGCCTCTTTCCTCAGCTGAACTGTTGTCTTAACGTTTGTATTTGTACTGTTTTGTATCACCTTTGTGTTTTTGTGATTTGAAGGTTTTCGTTAAATTTAGGCTACTTCTCCCTCGTTCTCAACGTGGGTAAGTTTGGTCTGAACATCTTCCTGGTTCAGTTCCTGTTCGGGATCTTTGAGACCCCGGCACATCTGGTCTGTATCTGGGCTCTGGAGCTGATCGGGAGGAAAAAGTCCCTCACATCGACCCTCCTGTTGGGCAGCGTTGTTTGTCTGTTAACGCTGGCCTTCCCTCGAGGTGAATCCCCTCTTCTTCACATTCAGCCTGAGTCTGTCCACCTGACTGTCCGCGGTCTTTACGCTCTTCTTACTTTGCAGACAACGCCATCGTTATCACGGCGCTCGCGACTGCCGGGAAGTTCTTCCTGAACTGGGCCGGTTCAGTGTGTATGGTCTACAGCCAGGAGCTGTTTCCCACCACCGTCAGGTACGCCAAACTACACCAAATGGTGCACAAAAGAACACAAAATATGTAATTATAATAAAAACTATTAATCTATTCAGCCAGGCTTTTGATTAAACATAGTTTGTAGACATTATTCACCTTATTTTAATTAATTGTATTTACGTTGTAAAAATTAATTTGATTTCATCGGCCATTTGATTATTATAGATACTATACTACTATTAC
>NW_024656828.1:0-381 GCF_008729295.1 Plectropomus leopardus
CCCACATTTTGCAAGAAATGCATTTAGAAAAATGTTTTCTCAAAAACTTGAGGAAAATGTGCAAAACACTATTTTTTAACTTATTTGTAAGTTACATAAATAAATATTTAAAGGTATTTTACTGCGTAGTGGCTGTTTGCCAGTAAAAAAATCCAAATCAAACTTAAATCAAACAATCAAAGCCGCTGAGCACGTTGTGTACGCAAGTCCAGTGTCCTTCAGGATTATTGTGATTTTTCTTGATTTATTTATCCGAAGAAGAAGCAAACACAGGAACAACGAAATCACGGCTGCCTCTCTCGCTCTGGTACCCAAGTGCATGCTGGTCCCACCTGCCTGCCGAATTAAACTAAACAAATAACTGGCAAAAGGAAACGCTAT
>NW_024656829.1:0-1784 GCF_008729295.1 Plectropomus leopardus
ACCTTGTTTTGTGATAATGGGCTATATAAATAAAACTGACTTGACTTGACTTGTGTTGTCTAAACATAACCACATGCAGCGTCATCCCAACATGTGCATTTGTTGACATCCTGGTGTTGGTAGCACCATTCTGGACATCAACAGCAATCCTATACTTTGAGCAAAATATGTAGACATGGAAGTCCACTGCAAAGTGGCAGCATGTGACGAGTTGGGATGGGAACGTGTTGCTAAAGCCCATATCTAAGGTTATGGATGCATCTCTGTTTCATTGTGAACAGAAGTTCAGCTTTTATCTCTTGATAGCATCAACCTACAGGATCTCTGGTTTTTAGCACAGATACTAAACATTATTGGCCAAATGACTCAGATTAAACACTGACATCATCACTGATCAGCATTATGATTTCCTCTTTCATCTGAAGGACTTAACAGCAAGCTACAGCATCTGTTACAGGCAGGAGAGACGACTGTTATCCTAAACTGCTGAAAATGTTAAGCGTAAAATCATTTCAGTGTGGTTTGCAGAAATCAACCTTCACTTTAAACAGACATGTATTTTAAGGTCAGCATCACTTTTATTACAACAGTGAGTATTTTGGTAACATGTGTGATATGGCTTCTGATGGAATAAATAAGATTCAGCAGGTTTCTCTCATCTCATCTTCCTTTCTCCAAATCAATTTCTCAAATCCCTCCCTACCCCGCTGGAATCATCACACCAGCAGGAAAACTACAACAACCATGAAAGTGAATATGATAACAAGCTGAGCAGAGCAGAGAAGATGGACATCTTATTCCATGATTCTCTGCAGACTCAGGAGAAAATCTGCAGTGGCATCCTGACAGAGCAGGTGGGGGGTGATTTGAGGGAAAGATGACAACGTGTCTCTTTTGTCAGGCCTGTTTACGTATAGGGAGCCATTTAAGTAGCTGAAGCTCCCCCTAGAACACAAGGTTTTTAAACAGTTCTCTCTCTAACCAGAAATGTGGTGGAAATGTGAGTGGAAAACATTATCCCCACACACTGCTGTCAGATTCATGCTGATCACCTGCTGCGAACAGGATGAATGAAGGGAAAGGAAACTCCTTCAGGAGTACACACTGTTGGAATCAATAGTTTCAGATGTGTTTTCTCATTTAACTCTTTAGTGCATACCTCGGTTCTTTAGTGAACCGGGACTATATTACACCATGTCAAACTCCATTACTTTTTGTAAATCAGAAACGTTGAGGAAATAAATCCAAGCTGTGACCTAATTTCAAACTCTTCACTGATTTTGCACATCCTGAGTGGAGCCACTGTGGGCAAGTGAGAAAATACAGAGCACATCTATTAAAAAAAATGCAAGTTCCTCTTGTTCCTCACTGGTGGCTGTTTCTGAGAAACAGTTGACCCGTCAGAGTTCAGTATGCAGGATTAAGAGTTGGAACATCATCCTCATACATGGCCGCCTGAATTTATAAAAGAGTAGACAGGATAACGCTGACAAGCAAGGGGCACGTTAAACACAGGCTCACATGATGAACACCTGCATGTGTCCAGCTGTACTGTTAACTGAGTAACTCCTCATCTTTGCTGATTAACCTGTTACACACTGCTCCCCGTCTCTGCTCAAAAATGGTATGTCCTCCCAGATTGAATGAAGGAACAACACAGAATAAATAGTACTGAGGTATTAGCATGCCCTTGTACAATAGGTAAGACACGGGAAGAACCCAGGATCGAACCAGGGCCCCTCTTGCTGTGAGGCAACAGTGCCTCACACGACCACGACCCTATA
>NW_024656830.1:0-722 GCF_008729295.1 Plectropomus leopardus
ATGTTATTTATTTATTTATTTATTTTACAAAAAAAAGAGTCTTTCTATGATCTGTTTTGTAAAAACAAAATAAATTGTAAATTTTAGGATGATGAACGACTGAAAGCACATCCTCATGGTATTGGCTTTTATGCACGAAAAAAACCTTAAATCTTAAAAAGTGCAACATAAATTCTGAGTATGAATGTTATGATCATGACTGATTATTATTTATATTATCATAAGGCCCTATTGACACTGAAGGAATTAGATCAATGTAATAAGCAAACTCCTCCCACCAAAAACGTAACAAAAGCGTCATTTTTTTGAAAATGCGGTACTCTCAATAATGTGTGCTTAAAATCACCTGCTTGATTTTAGGTGTTAATGCTCGATAAATGCACTTTAACCCTATAAACCCCTAAAGATCTATTGATCTGCCTTTAATTTTTGTCCCATTAACTAATTTCTTGCAAATTATTGGACACTTTTTGCCAAGTCGGTCACTGGTCAAAAATGAAAAGTGCTTAAAAATTATATAAAGATGTAAATATTCTTCAAAATTAGAAGTACCTCTAATTGTATATCAGTGCAATACTTAGAGGAATAAAAGTACTTGGTTACTTTAACCCTTTGAAAGCTGGATCTTTTTTCTAAAATATGAGTGAAAAGACAATGTCCAACTAGACAAGAAATGTCCAACATTTACAACAAGTTAGTGAAAGGGACCAGAAAAAAGACCC
>NW_024656831.1:0-844 GCF_008729295.1 Plectropomus leopardus
TTTCAGGTAATTGTTTGTACTTTTTTTTCTTAAATTTAAATAATATTTTCGTATATTTAGGTAATTTTCTTGGCTTCTTTTAACCCTTCATTTTTCGTAATTTTTAGGTAATTTTCTGGTATTTTCTTAAACTTTTATTTTTGTTCATCACATAATTTTTAAGGCTTTTGTTTTTAACTTTGCTTTTTTTCCTCAAATTTTCAGGTAATTGTTTTGTACTTTTTAAAAAACTTTTATTTTCATTTCATCAATTTTTAGCTACTTTTCGAGGCTTTTTTTTTTTTTTAAATTTTCCCTTTTTTATTTTCAGTTGATTTTCTTGTACTTTTTCTTACTTTTCTTTTATTTTTGGGACTTTTAAGGTCATTTTCTAGGCTTATTTAGGTGATAGTCAGCCTGTTATTATTAATGCAATGACGCTGTTCATCCACTAGATGGAGTGTTATTCTAACTAAACTGACCTCCCAGCATGCACTGGGACTGACTGTCAAGGATGCACCTCACATGAGTTTTTCGTTATAATACATCCTTAGTTTTCCCCAAACCTTTTTTTTCAATTCCAAAAATTCCGAAAAGTATTAGTTCCTGGTAAACCTTTCTTGAAAATGAACAAATGAATGTTATTATATTTAAGCAGTGCATACACTCAAGTACTGAACTCAGTATATGAATTTGAGGTATTTGAACTTACTTTACACTTTAACTGAACTACATTTCAGAAGGAAATATTATACTTTTGACTTCACTACATTTATTTTACAGCTTTAGTTACTTCTCAAATGAAAATCTTTCTAACTTTTAAATTTATTTATTTTTTATAATGTTGGGGGTGTCTATTCCCCTC
>NW_024656832.1:0-354 GCF_008729295.1 Plectropomus leopardus
GAAAACATTGTTAAATTTCAGAAATGTCCCAAAACCCTAAAAATGTCCTAAACTCCTAAACACGTCTTAAAATCTGAGAAATGTGCTAAAATCATAGAAACATCCTAAGGTCAAAGAAATTTCCGAAAATTCTCCAAATATTCTAAAATCCTACAATCTCAGAAACATACTTAAATCCTCAAAATGTTGAAAATCCTAGAAATGTGCTAAAATTATAGAAACGTTCTAAAATCCTAGAAGTCTTATAAAATCCCAGAAATGTCCTAAAATCATAGGAACATGGGTCTGCTGCAAATGGCCCCTTTGATTTTGCAGAAGTGGCCCCCAGGCAAAGCAAGGGAACGTTCTAAAATC
>NW_024656833.1:0-611 GCF_008729295.1 Plectropomus leopardus
ATTAATTTTTATATACATTTTAAATCTTTAAATTTAATTTTAAATACTATTTTTTAAAGCTTAAATTTTAAAAAAGCCTATTTTGTGCAAAGAGCAATACGAGCGGGCCCTCAAGGTTGACTATTAAAAATCATCGGTCAGTTGACTCCCTGCTGAAAATATGTTCCCACTGCGTCCCTGTGTCCCTCCCTCTGTCCCTCTGTCCCTGGTGTCCCACAGCTGAGTGATCAGCTGAGAGTCCTGCTCTGGGCTCTGAACCCTCCTGCTGTCTCTTTGTGTCTCTGTGAGCAGAGCAGCTCCACCTGTAGCCCCTCACAGAGCGGGTGTTCACGGGGTTAAATCCACAGCCCGCTGGGTGTCTTGTCGTCCTTTGTGGCGGAGGACAAAAGCTGCGTCCTGCCGTCCCTCCCTGGCCCTTCAGAGGGACAGCGGAGCGAGGCGGCGAGCTGTCAGCGTTTGACGAGCTCGCCTTTCAGACGCAGAGAAAAACACTCGTCTGACATGAGTCCAAATACCAGGACCATCATCATCCTCCTCTTCCTCTGAGGCAGCCTCAGGGAGGACGCTGAGGAGCAAAGTGTCCACACAAAGTGTTGGACTGGGAAAAGAAA
>NW_024656834.1:0-241 GCF_008729295.1 Plectropomus leopardus
ATTTAGGCAAATCTGAAATTTTTGTATTGCTTCTATGTTTTTATTTTATGTCTTATTCTATTAAAATGTATTGTTTTATTCTTCCTTTATGTTTATTGTCTTGCACCAAAACCAAAGTCAAATTCCTTGTATATGTAAATGTCCTTGGCAATAAAACCCGATTTTGACTGATTCAGATAATAGCCGGGGTTATCAATTAAAGATTTACAATATCCTTATGAGTTTATAAAGGAAATTTTGC
>NW_024656835.1:0-514 GCF_008729295.1 Plectropomus leopardus
AATTTTTCTGTTTTCAAAACATTTTTAAAAATTTTTTTAAGCATTTTGAAAATGGCTGAAGTTTGTTTTCAAAATGAAACACGTTGATTTTGTTTTTTTTTGTGGAATTTGTTGACAATTTAAACTTTATTTTCGTGATATTTAAGTCTAAACTTTTTTTTCTCAAAACATTTCAATAAATTAAAATCACTTTTTTTCACCCAGTGAATCAATATTTCATATAAACCCAAAAATCTGACAGCAGAGAAGTCTGAAGAAACGACGTTTTTCAGTGTTTTTAGTTTTTAATAAAAACACATTTTGCGAGATTGTTGATTCTTTTAAGGACGTGAAATTTATTTAAGTGTCCTCACTTTTGCATTTTTGAAGATTTCCGTTTTCAGACAGGAAGTCAGTCGGCGCAGAGGGACAGACAGGGACGCACTAATATGCTGATTTTGTTTCGTTGTTTGTCATAAAATCTGACGACAGAAAGAAAAAGTGAACACAAACAAACTGAATCTGAAAGTCGAGA
>NW_024656836.1:0-243 GCF_008729295.1 Plectropomus leopardus
GTTACCACCACAGCTAAAAAAATGTGAGAATGACTCACACTAAACTGTAAATTTCTCTTCAGAGCTGACATCACACGCAATGAGAAGCCAAGATTTTACTTATTGATTAAAGTGCTGCACTGAATCCAAGCTGCAACAGATGATGCACCAACTACGTCACAACTGCTAGAGGAAGCAAAAGAGGAAACTCTGGTGGGTGTGTCAGAGAGGCTAATGTGACAGAATCATTTCGGCCAATGGGTC
>NW_024656837.1:0-356 GCF_008729295.1 Plectropomus leopardus
GGCCCTCCAATGATTTTCTAACTCACAATAAAAATAAAGTGATTCACACTGGGATTTGTTTTTGTTCTTTTAGGATACATAAAGTTCCAAAGTGCATAAAACAAACAAACAAAATGAAGCTTCTTTATCCTAAAATCCTATAACTGTCCTAAAAAAAAATCAATCAATCAACATCTTAAAATCCTGGAATCGTCGTAAAATACAGGAAATGTCCTTAAATCCTACAAATGTCCTAAATCCCAGAAATGTCCTAAAATCCTAGAAAATTAGTAATAAAATCAATAAATAAAATAAAAAGAAAGCTATAAAAAATGAACAAAGGCAAACATGCCTTGAAAAAAAAGTGCTTTAAAAAT
>NW_024656838.1:0-264 GCF_008729295.1 Plectropomus leopardus
AAAACAAACAACAGAAATATTTAAACAAACAAAAACAAACAAACAACAGACTGAAAACACAAAGAGTTAAAAACAAACAGCAGAAAGATTTTAACAAAAGAAAAACAAACAGACAATTAAAAAGTTAAATTCTCAGCACTCTGTAGTCAGTCGTTCGGCAGTCAGTCGTTCGGCAGTCAGTCCTTCGGCAGTCAGTCCTTCGGCAGTCAGTCCTTTGGCAGTCAGTCGTTCAGCAGTTCTGTATTTTTAAAGTCAGACTGAATC
>NW_024656839.1:0-241 GCF_008729295.1 Plectropomus leopardus
AACTTGCATTTGCAGAATGTTAAATGATTACAAACACATGTTGGCAAAACTTAAATCTTTTGTGATTTTCTCTAAGGAGTGGAAAACGGTCAGACTGTCCGTATGTCAGTAGGGACAAGAGAAATCCTCATTACATTCAGGGTGAGTATTATTTGTTTTTAAAGTGTTTATTAATTATTGATGTATGAAGCAACATATTGTAGTTTGATGTGTTACATGTGAATTGTCTGCGTGCAGGTGC
>NW_024656840.1:0-1645 GCF_008729295.1 Plectropomus leopardus
CATTTTTGCCATACTATAGCCTTGCTTCTTTTGTCATTTTTTCCATGTGCTATTTCACAACATTTCTGGCCTTTTTTGGATGTTTTTTTCACAACTGTGTGCTATAACATGCATCTACATGCTATATTAAGTGGTTTTCAGCTGTTTTTGGGGTATGTCAATTTTCGCCATTTTTGCCATACTATAGCCTTGCTTCTTTGGTCATTTTTTCAACATGATAACTTTTGGGGTTTCTTGCCTTTTTTCGGATGTTTTTTCACAACTGTGTGCTTTTACATGTATCTACATGCTATATTAAGTGGTTTTCATCTGTTTTTAGGATATGTCAATTTTCGCCATTTTTGCCATACTATAGCCTTGCTTCTTTGGTCATTTTTTTCACATGATATTTTATGGGGTTTCTGGCCGTTTTTGGATGGGTTTTCACCACTGTATGGTATAACAGGCCTCAACATGATATACTGAATGTTTATCAGCCTTTTTTGGGAATAATTCACATTTTGACATTTTTAGGCATTCTATGGCCTTGCTTCTTTTGTCCTTTTGTTGACATGGTATTATTTTTGTTTTTTCTGCCATATTTCAATCTTTTTTTTCAACATTGTTTAGTATTAGAGCCCTCAACATGCTATACAGTTTGATTTTTAGGTTTTCTATGGAAATGTCATATTTTTGCATTTTTCGTCATATTATAGTATAGCATTTTTTTGTTATCTTCCCAACATTCTTTTTTAGATTTTTTTGGACATTTAATTGGCATTCTATACAATGTTGTGTCCCAAAAATGTTATTTCAAGTGTTTTTACCCTTTTTTTTTGGACATGTCCCTTAATTTACATATTTTGCCATACTCTTGTATGGCAATTTTCGCCATTAATAACAACGACACATTGATTTTTATTTCAAACATGGCAAATAAAAAAAACAACAAAATAACGAAAAATATGAGCAAAAAACAATATCAGATTTCCACTGTACATATTCATAAAAGAAACAGAAGAATTTAATGTCCGATAAGCAGGAGAACCTAAAAAATCATCACCCCCTTTTTCCAGTTGTTATGTACACAAATATACCTGAGAAATAATTTACATTTACACTTATATAGATTCATATAGACATGTAAACATAAATACACATAAACTCAAAATACAGACTAGACTTTTGCGATGTGTTATATTACAGCGTTGGTTAATGGACTATAGTATGTCATTTCCCAAACATGGAATTTTATGTGAATTTCATCGGTTTCTTTGATCATGTCTAATTCTGACATTTTTCGCCATACTATACTATGCTGTTTTCTGATATTTTTTTGACGTGCTATGTTACGTTGTCTTTGGCCATTTTTGGATGTTTTTTCAACAAATCACGCAATAATGACATTTGGAATGCTTTTTTATGTGGTTTTCATCTTCTTTTTCGACAGTTCAATTTTTGCCATTTTTGCCATACTATAGCCTTGCTTCTTTGGTCATTTTTTCCACGTGCTATTTTATAACGTTTCTGGCCTTTTTTGGATATTTTTTTACAACTTTGTGCTTTAACATGCCTCTACATGCTATGCTACGGGGTTTTCGGCTGTTTTTAGGATATGTCAATTTTCGCCATTTTTGCCATACTATAGCCTTGCTTCTTTGGTCAT
>NW_024656841.1:0-482 GCF_008729295.1 Plectropomus leopardus
AAAAATAATATAAATATAAATTAAATATTATTAAATACATATTACAAATTACCAAAAAAAAATTACCATATTATTTTTAAAAATCACAAGAAATTAAAGAAAACAAATTTCCAAAAATGTTTCCTTGAAAAAACACCAAAAATGAAAAAATAAAACCAGATCCAAAATGTTGTCTTTAAAAATCACCAAACGTTTTCCTTAAAAACAGCTTCGTGTGTTTCAGGGCGCCAAGGTGTTACAGATGTTCATGTGGATCTTGAACCCGCGACAAGTCTTCGACCTGTCACAGGGGGGGCTGCGGGAGGCGTAAGTACGCTTCAGCTGGGACCGTCTTCAGCTTTTATTAACCCTTTAACACCTGGACTGATGTGAGTTTGTAGTGCTGCTTTCAAACTCCTTTCACAAGCATTTTAAACATCTGATACCTAAACAATGTGGTTATATATCTCAAAACAAAAATGGATTGAAAGGAAACGAAACAT
>NW_024656842.1:0-367 GCF_008729295.1 Plectropomus leopardus
ACTCATTAATATAATTCAGTAATATAAATTATCCTGAAATAGGCCATTCTGAATAATAAGCAGTTTTACTTTGTTCCTTAATTTGATGGTAATACTTATGTACTTCTGAGTAAATTGCACAACTTTTACTTGTAACAGAATATTTCTACACTGTGGAACTGCTGCTTTTACTTAAGCATAATACTTTATCCCCCACTGATATTATATTATTCAGTCTATATTTTGAAGCCCTGAAATAGCAGGACTGACAGACTTTTTGACCTTTGGAAACATAACAAACTGCTTCAAATTCTATTGAAAAAAATAGGGGGAAAAGGCCATAACCAACTTGACAAGAAAAATTGCAAGAAATTAGTAAAAGTTGACC
>NW_024656843.1:0-558 GCF_008729295.1 Plectropomus leopardus
ATAAATAAATAAATAATAATAAAAACCCAAAATGTAAAAAATGTTTATGCTTCACATAATAGCAAAATTGCATTTCACACATCCACCATTTAGTCATTCAGCAGACCATAAAAAACTGTAAAATAACAAGCTAATAAATCGGAGCAGTAATAAATGAGCTAAAATTATTCTAAAATAGAATAAAATAAATCGTCTTTTATGCTGATAATCAGTTTTGTTTTTAGATCTTTGATTGGCCTCTGAAAGGGTTAAAGTTGTCGCTTTACTTCCACTGTGTCCATTTGAGTTTTCACTCGTATAACTCTGTTTATACTGTATTTGTTTTGTGACAGACATTTTAAAATAAAATCAAACAGAAAAACAAAAAAACAATGTGTTTCTTTTTTTAAATTGTAAATTTCTTTTTTTTTTATATTTATGGTCCTTTATTTTGATCGTTATGCACCTAGTTTTTATTAAAGCATCTGGTGGCTATAAATGTGTTTTATGAGGTCTTTTACTTAATTAATTTACTCATTTTTACTTTACTGACATTGTGTTTCTTTTTGGTCTTCTTTT
>NW_024656844.1:0-367 GCF_008729295.1 Plectropomus leopardus
ATCTATTTTATAGATTTAATTTACATCCAATCATAACACAAATATTTAGGTTCTAGTTTGCAGTCATACAGAAAGTATGAATTCGTGATAAATTCATTTGCAGAAAAGCAGCGCACCTTCCTCCGTACGCCGACGCCGGGTTGTAGGCAGCGTTGGGACGTCCGTACATGACCGGCTGCCCGTAGCCTTTAGACACGGCGTCTCCGTACGACTGCTGGCCCATGAACTGGGAGCCCATCCCGGGACCCATACCGGGGCTGCCGCCGGGCATCATGTGACCACCTGAGCTCTCACCCGGACCCATGGGTGCTCCGAACACCTACACGGGAAAAATTTAATTAAATTAATAATTAATTAATTAAATAAT
>NW_024656845.1:0-367 GCF_008729295.1 Plectropomus leopardus
ATTGATTAATTTGTGAATTAATTTTATTTTATAATTACTATTGTTAAAGTAGCTGTATTTTTTTTATTACTATTATGTTTTTATTTGTTCACTTATTTATTTAATTGGTTACTACTATTATTATGATTAATTTTTATCACAGTTTCTGTTGTAATGTGATGTTATGTTGTCTTGGACCCCAGGAAGACCAGCTCTAATGAGGATCCTTATAATGAACATAAACCTGAAATTTGGTTTAAATAAAGTAAGAGAGAGGGAGAGAAAATGAATTGAAGATTATCAAATAACTAAGGAAAAATATCAAGAAATATATATTTATGATTATTTGTTTAAAAATAGCCCACAGAAAAAGATAATATATTAAAAT
>NW_024656846.1:0-367 GCF_008729295.1 Plectropomus leopardus
CACCCTAAAACAGCATGTTGAAAAAAATGACAGAAAAAGCAATACTACAGTATGACAAAAAAATGGTAAATCATGACATGTCCAAAAAACAGCTGAAAAAAATAGCTCACGCAGAGATATGCCATAGTAAAAATATCATAGTATCGTGTCCTAAAAAAGCAAAAAAAAGAGTTATTGTCTAGTATGTGGTTCCAAATAGGAAAAAAAAAGTCATAGTAAAGTACGTCAACCAAAACTGTATAAAAAGTGATGGTATTGTATATTTCCAAAATTGCAAAAAAGAAGTCATATGCTACAAATCAGTTTTAGTAGCCTATAGTGTGTCATGAAAAAAAATCACAAAACTGTCATGGTAGCAAGTAATTAC
>NW_024656847.1:0-509 GCF_008729295.1 Plectropomus leopardus
GCAGGGCGGGTTTTCTTTTTTAAAAAAAATGCTGATTTAAAAAAAAAAAAAAAAAAATCATCTTTTTTAAAAAAATGCTGATTTTTTTCTTCCAAAAGTTTTCCTTTAAAAAAACAAATCTTTTAAAAGTTTTGTTGTTTTTTTTTTTCAATTTTCTTTTCTTTCTTTTTTTTTTTTTTTTTTTTAAATTTTTTTGACAATTTAAAAAAAAAAAATGCCTCCCAAACTTCAGGCCAGCCATTTCCTATTAGTCTGACTTTTTATTTAACTTTTATAGCATGATTGATTCGTGCAGAAAGTCTCTCCTCTCCGCTCTGCTCGCTGCTCTCACTCCTCTCCTGTCACTCCTCTCCTCGCCTCCTTTAAATAAACTAATTAAATGCAGACAACGAAAAACAACAGTTTTGAGAATAAAGGTAAACAAATGAATATTCTGATAACATTAAAGAAATTAATCGTACTTTTGACATGACGGGTGTCCTCTCTTCTCCTCACGTGTCCTCCCTGCG
>NW_024656848.1:0-426 GCF_008729295.1 Plectropomus leopardus
TTTTTTATTTTTTTGACAATTAAAAAAAAAAAATGCCTCCCAAACTTCAGGCCAGCCAAACTAAAGACCACCAAAATGACAAGATGAATCCTACATGTAATATCAGCTGCGAGGCTCAACCATGAGGTGTAACATAAATATTAGACAATAAACTGAAGACATTTCCTATTAGTCTGACTTTTTATTTAACTTTTATAGCATGATTGATTTGTGCAGAAAGTCTCTCCTCTCCGCTCTGCTTGCTGCTCTCACTCCTCTCTTGTCACTCCTCTCCTCGCCTCCTTTAAATAAACTAATTAAATGCAGACAACGAAAAACAATAGTTTTGAGAATAAAGATAAATGAATATTCTGATAACATTAAAGAAATTAATCGTACCTTTGACATGACGGGTGTCCTCTCTTCTCCTCACGTGTCCTCCCTGCG
>NW_024656849.1:0-523 GCF_008729295.1 Plectropomus leopardus
TATATTTAAAATATAAAGCAAGTCGTAAAATAGTTTACAGTTATTGGTTTGATTTTTAAAACCCAGATTATTTTAATTTTAATCTGTAGTTGCTGCATAATATTTCCCCTCTGTTTAGATTCCACCCCATCACCGTGTGCCATGTCCACATTTTACATCTTCATGATGACAAATCAATATTATAGATTAAAAAACATCAATCAATAACAACATCAATATCTTCTGTGATCAGGCAGCGTCCTCAAACATGAAATGGGTCACATCTGTTCCTCCCACAAACCAGCATGTTTTTTTAATGAGCCTCAGCTCAGATTTTAGAGATGAACAATCATTTGAGGTCATTTAGTGGATTTGGCCGTTTGTGAGGAGCCACTATAGAAAATGTGATATTTATTGTATTAAATATCTTTATTCAAATTTCCTTCATAACCTTTTGAACAAATTGGCTTGATTTCCAAAAATATGGGGAGAGAGTGATAAGCAACTTAGTACAAAATGGCTTTAAAAATTAGCAGGAAATTTG
>NW_024656850.1:0-367 GCF_008729295.1 Plectropomus leopardus
TTCTTTTTTGTTTTTCTTCATAAAAAAAGGTAACTTTATTTATCAGAGGAGGCTCGGGACGTTTTAATTTAAAATAAATAGTTTACGTGTATTTTAACGCGTATTAGTCGCATTGACACAAAAATCTGACTTTTTCTAACACTGAGTAAACGTTCAGAGTTTAAGGATGTTTCGAAACACACAATTGCAGGAGATTTAGGGATTTCACCATTCCATGTACTTTATTCTAATTTTATTTTATTTTTACATTATTATGTCTTTATGTCTGTTTATGTGAAGCACGCGGTACATTTCATTTCTTTTTTTTTTTGTAAATCACGTTGGGCTTAGTTTCTCGTATGAAAGCTGCTATACAAATAAAGTTTAT
>NW_024656851.1:0-1454 GCF_008729295.1 Plectropomus leopardus
GTCGAAGACAGAAATTCATGTTCCAATTGGAAAAACTTGGAATTGATCACAGCTCTGAGCAGACTGGAAAACCTGTAAGTGAACCTCATTTACTGAATATTGGCAGAAATTGTTTCAGAATTATGTTTTCATGAGTTTAGGAATAAAAATATTCATATATGGTAATAATATTTGTGTTTTGTGATGTCTTAAAATTAGCCTTTTAAGTCTAAATACAGAGCAAATCCTTCATAGAATACACCATGTTGTTCAGTGGCCCAGAGTGTACAAATCAAACTCAAGCTGTAGATAGGGCCACTCACATTGGCCAGGATAGTCCTCCTTCACACTTGACACATGGGAGAAGATTTGGTTCTGCCAGATGCCACTAAATCCTATATACTGGACCTTTAAAACTCATCTTCAAAAATGAACAAACTGCCAGTCATCAGCATTTCACTGTTGCTGACATTGGACTGTAATGGACTGATTGAAAAACATTCAGTTTACCTCAGCAGTGAAATGAGCTCCATCGTGCAAATGTACCCAGGAGAGTCAAACATGATAAGGGTAATGTACAAAGCTGCCTCTTAAACAATGAACATATGTAGCATTGGAACTGTTCATAGACCTGCAGGGCTTGTCAATCAGCCACCTGCATCTCCGGCTGATTCCAGATCTTCATGTCTGGGGTCCTGCAGGTTACATCAGCTCCACACAGTTATCTGAGAATACATTATTCCCTCCACTTCAATGAAAAACAAACAATCTGCTGTGCTGTTTTACATTAAATAGCAATAGGAAAGTAACAATTACTCACTCCTGTGGCTTTGTGTGGGTGCATGAGCCAAGATGGTTAACAGCACTCAGGATGTTACATAGGCCTATTCTAAATGTGAGAGAGGAGGATTTATTCCAACGAATGATTCTGACGCCCATCATCAAAAATGAAATGAACAGGAGCTGCATGCAAACAATAACCTACAAACACTTAACCAAAGAACGCTAATATTAACGCACAATCACATAATGCTGAAGTGGACTTTATTCATTTAACTGGGTGATTACACAGTCATCAGTATTTGTCCTGTGGTTTAGCATTAACTTGACATCATTTCCATCTGCTGACCTGCTAGCCCTTGAACGAGCGTCATGTTAGCAAAACTGAAGTAAAATTACTGCTCCATTATGGTGGTGTGTAACAATCTACAGTGAACTATCAAAGCTAGCTGACATCAATAAATGACCTTGAAAACATTTTTCTGTCACTGTTGACACCCACTAACATAACCTTAGAATTGCAGAACCAATTTTTAAAGAAATTAATATGCTTTAAGTTGTTCATGTAACATACAGTTTGTCATTATACCCATGTGAAGATTAATTTCAGCTATAATAACAATCTATATCACCACAGAGTGCTTTTCAACCTTCATAGTGGAGGCAGGTGGTGGTCTAATTTCCCATCATCCTAT
>NW_024656852.1:0-263 GCF_008729295.1 Plectropomus leopardus
AAAACCAAAAACTCAGAGCGGAAAATGGCAGACGGCTGCGGAAAAAAAATTTTTTGCTGCGTTTGGTGGCCTGTGATGTAACGATGCGTCCCGGGACAGTTAAAAACCGATAAAAGTATTAATGCAGATTCAAATCTCTGAAATGAAAATTGAACAGCGATACTCTTTTTGAACAGCAGAGGGCGAAATCTGCTTCTGCCTTCGCTCGCTGGACGTGCTGCGTCACTGCGTGTTCACCGTCACTGCGTGTTCACCGTCACTGC
>NW_024656853.1:0-205 GCF_008729295.1 Plectropomus leopardus
TCACCGTCACTGCATGTTCACCGTCACTGCGTGTTCACCGTCACTGCGTGTTCACCGTCACTGCGTGTTCAACATTCGACGTCATTCGTAAAAAAGACGAAGCAAAGGCTCCGCGACAGTTTCAAATCGGCAGAGAAAACAAGTCAAACAAGACGAGGAAAAGTGTTAATAGTAATAATAATAATAATAATAATTGCATAAATGT
>NW_024656854.1:0-256 GCF_008729295.1 Plectropomus leopardus
TTGTGACATCAGTCTCTTTCACTTTGTGATTAAGCAGAAATGATGTTACATGTTTCTTTTAATAGACAGCAGGCCATTATTTTCTTTTAATTTTATTTTTTCTTATCCCTTTTTTATTTTCCTTCCTACTACTCAGACGCATTATATTGAATTTAATTTATTTTTGATTAACTTCCTTGTGATTAGTCTATTCATTCTTTGAAGCCTGAGTAAATTGGCTTGATTTTTCATAAAACATGGGATGACATGAGCAACA
>NW_024656855.1:0-444 GCF_008729295.1 Plectropomus leopardus
TATTATTGTTAAATTATAATATCTAAAATTATGTTACAGAATTATAATTTTTTATGACTAATTTCTTGCAGATTTTTGGGTCATTTCTCCTTTCGTTGCCTTCCTCTCTGAAATATTAGAAATAAAGCCACTTCTGGTTTTAAAGGGTTAAAGATTAAACGATCTGCCGTCACCGAATTTAAAATCTCGGTCGGCCGCTCGCGTCCTGTTCAGTCCCTCCGTCCGTCCTGCTGCTCGCGCCTCGCCGTGATGGATCTGCAGCCTCTATTATCTAAAGCAGGAAGGAGCGATCGGTCCCTTCACCTCCTGTGTCCCCCTCTCCATCCGTCTGTCTCCGTCCTCTCTGAGTCCATTAGGAACTTGTAGAAGCATCACTCAGAGCGCCGCCGCGCCGCAGGACGGATGGACGTAAATAATAATCAGAAGGCCGACGGCTGTTTATTC
>NW_024656856.1:0-365 GCF_008729295.1 Plectropomus leopardus
ATTTCGTCACATTTTGCAGGCATACACCATTATGATGTGCAAATACTATTAATATATGAACTGGAGAGCTGTTGTTTTTTTCTAGGTTACAGAGAATAAATGATCAAGTTTAACGGTGCTGAAGTAACAGTCTAACTGAATGAGTGGTAGTGACATCCAACACGAAAAAAAGAAAACACGTCCAGCCCTGTGCCAGGTCCTTCAAAATAAAAGCACAATGGGCTCTGCTTTGATTTATTTAATTATAACAATACTTTATTTAACTTTACTACAACAGTATTTTATTTAACTTTATATTTTAACATTATACAGTTTTTTATGAAACCTCATTGTACCAGTTATTTGTAACTGTAGTTCATTTAATA
>NW_024656857.1:0-249 GCF_008729295.1 Plectropomus leopardus
ACTCCTGTGACTCGTCCCTTTAGATTTAAGTGTTTTCTGTGACTCCCGTGACTCGTCCCTTTAGATGTAAGTGTTTTCTGTGACTCCTGTGACTCGTCCCTTTAGATTTAAGTGTTTTCTGTGACTCGTCCCTTTAGATTTAAGTGTTTTCTGTGACTCCCGTGACTCGTCCCTTTAGATTTAAGTGTTTTCTGTGACTCCCGTGACTTGTCCCTTTAGATTTAAGTGTTTTCTGTGACTCGTCCCTTT
>NW_024656858.1:0-760 GCF_008729295.1 Plectropomus leopardus
ATGTAATCATGATTATTATAAATACACTTCTTCCATTTTTTTCCTGTTTTTCCCTAGCTTTTTTTGTTTTAAATACTTGTGAAAGGCATCTGAAAGCAGCACAATAAAAGTGACGTTGATCCAGGTTTCAAAAGGTTAAACAACACATTCATGCATTTATGCATTATGTTCAATGAAAAACAAACTTTTCATGTTACGCATATTAGAAAACATATTGGCCGATTATGATATATCTGTGATTGGCCAATATCCATCGATAAAACTGGTTAAGTGATATATCTGTCCAGCTCTACATCTTATGTAAGTCATTTGAGTTATAGTCACAAAATCTGGGAATGAACGCACTGGCTCAAACTCTTATAGTACACTTATAATAAAGAGATCAACCAAGTATTTGCAATATATCTATGTAGTACAGTTATGAGTGAGAATAAACTGAGCAAAATAAGAATTTAGAGTGTATAAAAATGGAGGTAAAAGGTTTCAGCCTACCATGCCTTGTTGGAGCTGGCGGTTTACGCACTAAGATTAAACTCCTACTGGGACAATCGGCAGCAGCAACAAGGAGAAACTGAAGCTTACACAGCATTAGGGAATTATCTCCACCTCTCTCTCTCTTTCTCTCTCTCTCTCTCTGTCTTTCAGTGCTGCTCTGTCTTTCTTGCAGGATAAATGCTGGAGGTCAGTGCACTTTACCAAATTGAGTCTTCAATTTACTACATTTAACATTTTTAATACATGCTAATTCCAACACACAATA
>NW_024656859.1:0-570 GCF_008729295.1 Plectropomus leopardus
TTTAAGATGTTCCCTTGTTGGAAATAAAGTGGTAAAGTACTAATTTGTAGTTATTGAGACGTGTCATATTGTTTATCCCTCCAGGAAACGAACCTGTCCAGCCAAGGATGAGCACATGGTGGGGGTCAAGGACTCATTGCTGGCCCACTCCTCAGACCCTGTGGAAATGAGGAGACTCAACTATCAGTCACAAGGCATGGATACATGCAGCTCTTTTTTCTTTTCTAGTGCTCCCTCTGTCATTTTCTTGTCCGTCTCCTCCTAACCAAAACCTGTGCTGTTTGTCTTGCCAGGTCTTTCCCTCACAGGTTCCAATGCCCTCAGTTTCCTGAATACTCCAAGTTAGTTTTCATTCCTCTTGTGTTTTACTAACATCTCCTCGCATCCCCAGCCCCTCACCTTTCTTTTTACACAGTACTCATATGAACTGGAGCCCTCTTATTTAACCCCTTCACCCTCTCTCATGGTCTGTCCATGACAGCCATATACACCAAAAGGTTGTCACTGCAACTGAGATTTGAAATGAAATATAGTTAAGGGCAATGGGACATAATATCTATCTATCTCTCT
>NW_024656860.1:0-385 GCF_008729295.1 Plectropomus leopardus
ATATCTACTCATGACATATTCATAATGCAGGAAATACAAACCAAACAATTTGAAAAAGAATCATTTCATTTGATCTTACCAGGTGATGATGCAGATGGTGCTGTGACCGTCTGAGTCAATGAGCTCCTAAATCTGTATGATGCCAGTCATCTTTTCTTTTACTGTGTCAGATCAGGGGCGGGGTCAGCCAACACATTTTTTTTTTTTTTTTTTTTTTTTTTTTTTTTTTTTTTTTAGTGTAGCTTCAAAAGATGAAAGTTGCAAGGTTAATGGGTCAGCTCACCCAAATTACAAACTTACTTCACATTGGATTCTCCCATGTAGTTAGTTTCGGTTTTACTTACAAAGGTCTTGAAATGTGAGAAAATGCAGAAATAACTTACAC
>NW_024656861.1:0-204 GCF_008729295.1 Plectropomus leopardus
TTATTTTATTTTTTTCACATTAACTGTCCAACTGACCAACATAATGTTGTATTTGTAAGAACTGTCCAACATGTGTAGTCAGCTGTGTGTTTGACTAATTTATTGGATCATAGTGTGCTCAATATTCATTCTTCAAATTACTAATAAGGTTTCATTATCAGGTTTCCTTAATAACTACTAGTAAATCTTGTTAATGACATACTA
>NW_024656862.1:0-1207 GCF_008729295.1 Plectropomus leopardus
AAAAAGACTGTGTGTGTGTGTGTGTGTGTGTGTGTGTGTGTGTGTGTGTGTGTGTATTTAAAGTTGCCCATTATGTTTTTTTCTGAGTTTTTGAATGAAATCAAACCAGTTTTCTCAGGTTTCAGAAGTTTAACTCTTTGAAACCTGAGCAAACTGACTTGATTTCTTTCAAGAACATGGGAAGCAATAAGCAATAAAACAATGAGCAAGGAATTAGTGGAAAGTACAAGAAAATTTCCTGAAAATATGCAATAAAAAAGAAATCATGAAAAAGAAATTCAAAAAACCCGGAAAAAGCACTTAAAAATGCTAATAATTCCATAACATATTTTTTTAAATATGTAATTATGATAATAAAAAAACACAGTGTCTCCCTTTTTCCTTTTATCCCTAGAAATTTAAGCTTTAAAAAAAAATTCTAAATCTACTGATTTCCTTCATGTTTTTCAAAGAAATCACACCAATTTGCTCTGAGAGGAAAGATTTAAATATTTGTGAAAAACATCTGAGAGCAGCACAAGAGTAGAAAACCTGTCGCCCCAGGTTTCAAAGGGTTAAATGCTTGTGAAAGGTGTCCGATCGCAGCACAAGGTTTCTGAGTAAATCTGAGTAACAACAGACAATACAAATATAAAGCAGAATATATGAATCACGTGCAACATGGAGAGAATGTCAGAGTGTTTGTCTGTGTTTGCTACACTCTTGTGGCGGCTCATTGAATTAGTGTGTGAACGGTACAGTTACAGTATCACATACACACAAGTCTGTCAGTGACCTTAAATAATGTCAAGCATCCCAAAAAGGGGTGTAATGTCAAAAATTAATAATACTGGTACCTTTACTTCAGTTGAGTTTTTTTTGTTTCTTTCAACTTTTACTTTTACTCTGACACATTTCCTAAATAAAGGACTGAAGGAATCAGAGGGAAGAAAAACTGTTTTTTTTAGATCCTTTAAATTGGAAATAAAAGTTTTTCTAATTTTTTGGTGGTGTATGTTACAGAGAAGCAAAATTTGTAATTTCTCAAAAATCTGTCTGCTTACTTTTTTATACGTTTACCTTCAATACTTACATCTGATACAATAAAAATACTTTTTGATGCTAATTTATTGTAGATTTCATTTAATTTAAGACTTTAAGATACTCCAGTTATATTCTTATAGGTGACTTTAACTTCTGAAGTCATTTATGGCAAGATATCTGTACT
>NW_024656863.1:0-538 GCF_008729295.1 Plectropomus leopardus
CGTGTGAATGTTGCTCGCCACAGTAACAGCTCGGATGGCCTCCTGGACCGCAGCGACCCCCCAGAGGAGGAGGCGGGGCCTCAGCAGGGGAGTTTGTGGGTAAACGGCCTGCAGGGGTCCAGAGGCACGACGGCAGTGTTCAGGAGCTCCGAGACTCTGACGGACGGACGCATGAGGGCGAGGGCGAGGACAAATAATGGGCTTCCAGAGGGTGGGGGGGCGGGGCGGGGGCGGGGGGGTGGGGCCAGAGGAGGTGGGTACAGTGAGGTGCTGCTGGACTACGTTTGGGGGAAGCAGCAGCAGTTGCAGCGGCAGCAGTCCCAGTCCAGCAGCCGGCAGCCAATCACGGCGCACCACCAGCCGCTCTACAACGGGTACTCCGCCCAGCACCCCTCTGCTGCCCCGCCCACCTACCGCGGTCAACCCGGAGACCAGCGGCGAGTCAAAGTGACCCGAACCAAGTCCTGCGGGCCCTTCCTGCCGGTGCAGCAGAGCCAGACCGATACCCATAGTCCTCCTCTGACCGCCATCCAGCCAG
>NW_024656864.1:0-278 GCF_008729295.1 Plectropomus leopardus
AAGTCATACCCCAGCCACCCAATTTTCCTGATAAATAAAGAACAGTCCCTAATAAAAAAATAAAATCAAAGCTGACAAGAAAATTACAGCCAAGATAAAAGTCAATGTGTACCTCACTATTAATATAGTAAAAACAAAAAAAAAAAATTAAAAATTAAGTCACACCCCAGCCACCCAATTTTCCTGATAAATAAAGAACAGTCCCTAATAAAAAAATAAAATCAAAGCTGACAAGAAAATTACAGCCAAGATAAAAGTAAGTGTGTACCTCAGTATTA
>NW_024656865.1:0-349 GCF_008729295.1 Plectropomus leopardus
AAAAAATATTTGTACCTTTGAGGAGAGTAAAAACAAATTTTTTTTTTAAAATTAAGTCACACCCCAGCCACCCAATTTTCCTGATAAATAAAGAACAGTCCCTAATAAAAAAATAAAATCAAAGCTGACAAGAAAATTACAGCCAAGATAAAAGTCAATGTGTACCTCTCTATTAATATAGTAAAAACAAAAAAAAAAATTAAAAATTAAGTCATACCCCAGCCACCCAATTTTCCTGATAAATAAAGAACAGTCCCTAATAAAAAAATAAAATCAAAGCTGACAAGAAAATTACAGCCAAGATAAAAGTCAATGTGTACCTCTCTATTAATATAGTAAAAACAAAAAA
>NW_024656866.1:0-341 GCF_008729295.1 Plectropomus leopardus
TTTTTAAGGGGGGTTGTGTGTTTTTTTTTCTTTTTGTGTTTAATAATTCTGAGGTTCTTTTGGAGGGGATGTCTTATTGTTTTTAAATAATTTTAAGCTGTTTTGGGTGTGCTGTTTTCTTTCTTTTGTTCTTTCTTTTTTTTTTACTTAAAAAGACTAATTTTACTTTTACTTTTTTTAGTACATATTCCTAGATATACTTTCTTTTACTTAAGTAACATTTTACATGCAGGACTTTTACTTGTAACAGAGTATTTTCACAGTTTGGTATTAGTACTTTTACTTAAGTAAAGGGTTTGAATACTTCTTCCACCACTGACTGCAACATACTTATTGCATGA
>NW_024656867.1:0-270 GCF_008729295.1 Plectropomus leopardus
AATAATAATTAATATTATATATATATTTGCCTTACAGCGATCAAATAATGTGGTGTAATAAAAACTACAATATTTTTTGCTGAAAACTAGTGGAGTGCTTGCATCAAAAATACACTGGAATTATTTAAGATAAAAGTAATTCAAAATTATACTTAAGTACTTAAACTGACTGATTGTACTTAGTTACAATTCACCACTGCCCAACTGCTGCTGCCCCAACTATTGCCCCACCATGACCTTCATGCAGAACAATCTGCCTTGTAACTTTAA
>NW_024656868.1:0-237 GCF_008729295.1 Plectropomus leopardus
GGAACAGGCTCATAAGAATTTATCTGTATACTATCAGTCAGTCTCTGAATGTAAAGAAATGTCAGTAGGCATCCCAAATTAAAAGTAATATTTCAGAGGATAGAGTTCTACATGCTTGTAATATTTGCAACACTACATCTTTCTGAATGTGTCTGATAATAAATAGTTTCTGCCTTTTAAAACACAGCAGATGGGAGCCATTACTCATCGGCCAAAGCTGCACACCAGTCTAACTGC
>NW_024656869.1:0-205 GCF_008729295.1 Plectropomus leopardus
GGGGAGAGGAGAAAAGGAGAGAGGGAAAAAAGAGGAGAGCAAAGAGAGGGGAGTAGATGAGAGGAGAAAAGCAACGAGGACAAAAGAGTGAAGGGAATATGTGGGGTTGAAAGAGGAGGAGAGGAAACATTAGATGGGGAGAGGGAAAGAAGGAAAGGAGAGGAATAAAAGGGGGAAGGAGATAAGAAGAAAAGAGCAGAGGAGA
>NW_024656870.1:0-576 GCF_008729295.1 Plectropomus leopardus
TATTTATTTATATGTATTTATGTGTTATTTATTGACTTTCCCATCTTTTTTTGTTTGTTTTGGGTTTTTTTGGGGGTTTTTTCTTTTTCAAATTTTCAGGTAATTTCCCGTATTTTCTTTCCAGTTTCATTCTATTTTATGGGTCATTTCTTCTTCAATTCCTCAATGAACCTTTTTCCCATGTATTTGAAAGAAATGAAGCAGGTTTGCACAGCTTTCAGAGTTAACTTGGGATCATTGTCAGTCAGTAAAATCCAGTTCTTTGTGAGCTCCAGCAGATGGCAGCAGTTTCTCCTCATGAAGCTCTCACTGTGATCAGCTCCTGAAGCTGTGGAGACTCGAGACGCTTGAAGACACGTTCAACAGAGCTTACTGAGAGATGTTTCTGTTATTAACGTCATTGTTAGAAATGAGGTGGACAAAATACGAGAAACACCTCTTAGAATAACACACTACAACTCAACAGCACCACAGACTAGATCCTTTAACCCCTTGAAGACTGGAGCGTCATCACTTTTCTTGTGCTGCTTTCAGAAGTCATTCACAAGTATTGAAATCTTTGAGTTTCAAATTTGT
>NW_024656871.1:0-319 GCF_008729295.1 Plectropomus leopardus
CTTTCCACGTCGCCGATTCTTTCCTCCTTTACCTAAAAACAGAGACGGGAAGATGTCAGGAAATGTTGTCCGTACATATACCCCATTATTGAATTTCGAAGCTTTTATGTATCTTAAAAAAAAAACAGTTACTAACAAGGTTCACACTATTACAAATAAACAAAAGACAAAGTAGAGCTAAAATGTGATAAAATAAATTCTTGGACCTGCAAAGGTTTATACTATTAAAAGTAAACAAAAGAAAAAACTTAAATTAAAATGTAAAACAAATTCTATTCTTAAATATAAAAAGTTCATAGTATTAAAAATAAACAAAGGA
>NW_024656872.1:0-557 GCF_008729295.1 Plectropomus leopardus
AAGATTCCAATAGCACTCCTATTTAAAAAATCTATTTGCTGTGGCAGATGTTTTAATCATGGCGCACTGCCACAAATAAATTAATGTGTGGCAAACCCTGAGGGGTTCATTCTGCCCACTTTTCATGTTAGGCTTACATGTAAACTGATGTTTTAATCAATTAATTTACATATCGGTAGTTCTTTGAAAAAAAGTGAACTACCGTAGTAGGCTGAAACCCTTGATTACTTGCTGCTTTTGCTATCCAAGCAAAATGTGCCAGTCTTGTTTGGTTGTGTATTATAACATTTTGGGCGAGACACTTACTTGCTGTCTTGCCAAGAGTTACTTTAGATAAGAATATTGATATTACTCACATGTCTGTACGGTAAATTGAAAGCTACACCAGCTACTAGCTTAGCATAGGGATCAGAAAACAGCTGTACTGGCTCTGTCCAAAAGTAACAAAATCAACCCAACATGACCTCTAATAATTGCCATATATTCTATGTTCAAGCTGTATTGAACCAAAGTGCAAAAATGACAAGTTGTGGTTTTACGGGTATTTATGTGCCAGA
>NW_024656873.1:0-1019 GCF_008729295.1 Plectropomus leopardus
ACAGTGCTCTTTAAGCTGCTGCTTTGTTTTTTTATGTATTTACCTGTGGGAGAGACTTTATATTGTCTTTATTATCATTATTATTTATGCTCAGCTCAGGTGTTTGTCACAGTTTTTAACTCATTGTTTGTTTAAACTTGGCTTCCATTTGATGTTTTCGAACGTTTGTGTGCGGCCGTCAGCCTGAGAGGAACCAAGCATCATTTTTCTGTACAGCTACAATAACAAATAAACTGTCTTGTGTCCAAACGGCCAGCAAGCGTTTGATGAACACGCCGCTTGGCGTCACATCAGACGCTCTCCGTCCATGCTAAATGTGTGAAATAAAACACATCGTCACATCACGTGAATCAGGAGGGCGTCACCAGAGGCCCCCTGATCCAGTATTATCACGATACCTCAGTCTCCATGCAGTGTTACTCGGTTTAAACATGCTGAGACATGTTGAGTGCTGCTTTAAAATATATATATTGACATTTATCACGTTTTTTCAGTTGCAGATTATGTCCCAAAAGGAAAACTTGCATCTGTGTTATGATACTATATAAAGTTTTTAGTGTGTTCATCTCACTTCAGTCATTTTTTTGTGCAATGAATGGAGTAGTTACAAAAAGTTTATTTTATATTTTAATATTAATCAGCTGAGACAACTGCTCAAAAGGTGTGTGTGTGTGTGTGTGTGTGTGTGTGTGCGTGCTTGTGTGTGTGTGTGTGTGTGCGCGCGCGCGCGCGTGTGTGCCTGCGCGTGTGTGCCTGTGCGTGCGTGTGTGCCTGTGCGTGTGTGCCTGCGCGTGTGTGCCTGCGCGTGTGTGCCTGCGCGTGTGTGCCTGCGCGTGTGTGCCTGTGCGTGCGTGTGTGCGTGTGTGCCTGTGCGTGTGCTTGCGTGCAGGTGGAGGTGTTGAGCTCTCTGAAGTCTGTTCAGAAACACGTGGAGCTCCATCAGCTTCCTGCAGAGTTCGGAGGATCCTTCAGCTTCAGTCAGAGCAGCTGGCTCTGCTTCAGATCGGTCAGTGCACACA
>NW_024656874.1:0-1746 GCF_008729295.1 Plectropomus leopardus
ATCCCAGACTGTCAGCAGCTACACTCACACACTGACATATCCCAGACTGTCAGCAGCTACACTCACACACTGAGGAGGAGGACACTGGAAATAATTCATTTGTGTTTTTTGTTTTAATCTAACATCATAGTTGCATCATGAAAAAATAACAGGTTAAAAAATATCAGATATTGTTTTCTATTCTCATTGATTTATGTTTTTGAACCAACATCAGTCCTAATCATAAATATTAAATGTTCATTAATTTTCAGAATTTTACAGTCTGAATTTGAAAAGCACATTTTGTGTTCAGATTGGTATGAGTATTTGAGTATTAAATATTTGACACTACACAAAAAAATAATGTATACAAATCAGTGTTTCTGCTATCATCATTTTTTTTAAATCTGCAAAAACCTGATATTTAAAGGGTTAAAATTAAAATGAATGTATATTTGATATGTCAAGATATGTCAAAATATACTCAATGAAAGTGGAAAATAATATTAATCTATAATATTTTTTAGAGCTTGGTTTTAAAAAGTGCATTTTGTGTGCAGAGCGATTCGAGTGTGTGTGATGTCAAAGCGGGTCCTAAAGGGTTAAATCACAAAAGTTATTTTTCTGGTATCACGACTGAAACACATTTATCTGTTCTGTTTCTGCATTCAGGGAGACTCGTACATCTTTCCCGTCACTCAGGATATTAAAGGAGCGCCGGGACCTCGAGGACCAGACGGAGAAAACGTTGGTGTTCCTCAGTCTGTGAAACATCGTCAGTTAATGCTCACGTTTAGAAAATCACACCCTTCGTATCCAGAAGTGTCCTTCTGCCGTCTGGACGTTTTAGTTGTTGAAGATCGACTCACGTCAGTTTTGAAAAAAATAATCCGTATCTGCAGAAATTAATTTAAGAATGATTTCTGGCCTTACCTTTTTTTTCTTGTCAAAGTGAGAAAAACATCAGCCCCAATCTGAAATATTTCTTCTTTTTTTGCACAATAAATGAATATTAAATTGATTATTTAATTGTGTTGAATTTTGAAAATTTGATTGGACGTTCTAATTTTATTTAATTTCATTTCATTTTTTGGATTTTTTAATTTGAGCATGCTTTTTGAATGTGAATTTTTCCACTACAACAGCGTAAAGTGATCGATAACTTCAGATGATAAATTAACCTTTTACATTTTCAATCTTACATTCATCAAAATCATGTCCACTTAAAATATTTAATTTTGAAGACTTGATGGATGTTCTAGTTTTATTTTATTTTATTGTATTTTATTTTACGGAATGATAATGACCCATGTGTACGAGCTTTTTAAGGCAAAATTGTCCCGACAGCCGCATAAAGTGAATCATTTTAGAGAAAAAACTTTATCGGTTTTGGTTAATGGACTCTCTTAATTAGCTGGTACAGATTGTCCTCTGATTGGCTGATGGAGCGTGTGCTCTGATTGGCTGCTTGTGTTGCAGGGGCTGAGTGGAGATCCAGGTGAACCGGGCCTGCCAGGACCGCCGGGATCCCCCGGACTTCCTGTACGCTTCCGATCTTAAACCGTGGAACTTTACTGACACGTTTTCAGAGATAACGTTTGGACAGACTGACCTCAGCTGTTTTTGTTTTTGTGTCTCAGGGGAGTCCCGGGCAGTCGGGGTTAGCGGGAGAGAAGGTCAGCGCGCCAAAAACTGATCCGAGAGCAGTTTGTGTCCTCGGACCTGAACAGTGACATAAATCTTTTCTTTCATCTCTCTTTGACTCAT
>NW_024656875.1:0-314 GCF_008729295.1 Plectropomus leopardus
AAGGGACTTGTGGTCTGAGAGGGAAAACAAAAACAAAAACAAATTCATCAACATTTAACATAAAAATTTTAATAAAAAACCTAATTTTCTCTCAAAAATTTTTTTTTATCTCTATTTCACACATGAAAAAAAAAGATTTTTGACTTCTGTAGACATCAGTGTTGTTAACGACAAAAAAATGACACACAGTGAAACTAAATGAAAAAGATAAGATAAGATAAATAAGAAATAAAAAAATCATTTACCAAAGTAGAATGAGAGCAAAAGATGGGATAAAAAAAATTAGGTGAAGTGGCAGAAAAGACAAGACACAG
>NW_024656876.1:0-540 GCF_008729295.1 Plectropomus leopardus
ATTCATACATAATAAATACCTTTAAAAATAAATAAATTATAAATGGCAAATAGATAAATTAATTTGAAATTAATAATTACAAAAAATGTACTTTCACATTCACCCATTTGCCCTTGGAAATCAGTTCGATCTCATGGGACGAAGGAAATAACCAACAACTCAAGAAATGACCCAAAAAAATAGCGAGAAATAAATAAAAAAAAGTTTAAAAAGTAAAGTAAAATCTAAAACAAACAAGGAAATGACCTGAAAAATGTATGAAAAAATTAAAATATTATATATCCTGTGACATTTTTGAAAACATAATTTTAATAACCATAAATAAACATTTTTAATATTTTTTTCTCTTTTTAACATTAATATTCTTGCCAATACTATTGAAATATTATATTTTAGTGCACTTAATTTATGTGATAATTTCATAATAGTATTCATTAACCACATGGACATCATACTAAACTGAACTATAAATATTGTAACTGAGGGGTTAAACCTCACCGACGCCCCTGACGCCCCCCGGAGCTGCAGATCTGCCCCCCC
>NW_024656877.1:0-292 GCF_008729295.1 Plectropomus leopardus
TTTGGAGTGTTTGGAAAGTTTTCTGTTGTAAAGTGAAAAACGTAACAGAGTAATTAACCCTGTGTGGACCCTGTGTCTGGATCAGGTGGGATCCACTGGTTTTAGAAGCAAATTTCAAAATATCGATATATATTGTGCATTGTGATAAATAACTACAGTAATAATATTTAGAGGCCGTTATACTCGGCTCAATGATGTCATGATGATAAATAGGCAGCAGAGGGATAAAAATACTTCCCGTCGCATGTTCATGTCGTCTCCTTTGTTTTTGCAGCTCGGGGGCTACATCCCT
>NW_024656878.1:0-298 GCF_008729295.1 Plectropomus leopardus
ATTATTTTTCTAAATCTACATTTTTTTTCAATTTGATTAAAATTGCAATTTTTTAACTTTTTTTTTTAAGCAAATAAGTAATTTTATAGATGTATTTATTTTATCGGTTTCCTTATTTGTTTTTGTAAATATAGTTTTGGGATATTTACCCTATGTTGTGGGTTGGTTTTATCATCATTCTCCCCTCTTTAAAAAAACACATTTAAGTTTATTTTCTTGTCACCTTTTCCTAATTAATTGGAATTTATGGATTTTTTTTTTCTTACCAAATTGCTCATTGCCTCTTTTTTTCTTAAAA